>NC_081788.1:25958409-26005909 GCF_963082965.1 Carassius carassius | reverse complement strand
GACTAATTATTTATATTTGGAAAATAATGTAAATAATAAAAAAAATAATGGAAAATAAATATAATGATATGCGTTCAACAAGGTAGCCCAATAACCCAAACGACGTAACAGGCAACGCCCCTGACACCCCCGAAGAAGAAAAAAACACCAACTTATATGTTTATGTTAGGCTACTCAGTCAGGCGCTCGCTCACGTAACACACGCTGAAGGCTCGTTGCAAAAGGGCCAATGCATTTAACAGACAAATAGAAGATCCTCCAATAACCAACAGGTCTGGTGTTTGGGTGCACTTTGGATTCCCTGTAAGCTATAATGGTGATGGCAAGAGAGTGGTGGATAAAAAAAAACAACGATATGTCGTGTAGGCTACACCAGCGGGAAAAAAAAAAAAAAAAAAAACACCAGCGGGAATACTTGAAACATGTCAACTCATTTACGCCGACATCACCTTAGTGTGTCAGTATCTGGGAAAAGACGGAAAAAAGGAGAAACATACAAGCAACAAACTATCCCCGCAGCATTTAGACAGACATTTCCAACGGATTCAAACAGGGCAAAAGACATCACCATTGGTAGGCTACATTTACGTTATAGCCGCGGATATGAGACCTTACTATTTACCATTCATTCTATCATCACCATTATAGCTTACAGGGAATCCAAAGTGCACCCAAACACCAGACCTGTTTTTATCTGCCAATTTATCTGCCAATTTTTTCTTTTTGCTGTATCTAAAACGTACCGAACCGTACCGATCCGAACCGTGACACCAGTGTATTGTATCGAACCGAACCGTGAATTTTGAGAACCGTTACACCCCTAATATGTGTGTGTATATATATATATATATATATATATATATATATATATAAATTAAAGTGATGCACAAATACTTACTACCATGATTCAGAAATGTTCATTTCAGTCACGATTTGCTGATTGATCATTTTATACATCAAAATACTTTTTTTCCTGTAACACAAACACCTTAAATCATCTTTACATCATGAAAAGCTGTATTTTTAGGTCAAATGCTGACATCAAAAGATGCACCCAGATCAGGCTATCAGAGGTCATTTTGTTCAAAGCCTGCATGAGGATACTAACCACTAACTAAACTCTTGTACCTTTTGTATAAATAAACTGCATGGCCTAAAGTATGGGGGAATTTGAACACCACAGCCACTTGCTTGAACTTTTTATTCCATAAACATTGTTATTAATTAGGGAATCAGTCCTACATAAAAGCCTCAACCTTGGGGCCAACCCTGAAAGCTCATTGCTCCAACTAAAGATGGGGCAAAAATCATCTCCGTGGACCTTGCATAAGTGAAAGTGTCCTGCAGAAAATAATACTGTTATATAAATGAATGCTCATTTAAAGTAATAGTAGTTCACCCAAAAATTAAAATGTGCTGACTCGCCCCTCAGGCTATCCAAGATTGTTTCTTGATCACAACAGATTTGGAGGAAATTAGCAATACGTCACTTACTCATCACTGGATCCTCTGCAGTGAATGGGTGCCGTCAGAATGAGAGTCCAAAAAGCTGATAAAAACATTACAATTAATCCACACCACTCCAGTCCATCAATGAATGTCTTGTGAAGTGAAACGATGAATGTTTGTAAGAAATTATTTGTGTATTATGATGTTTTTATCAGCTGTTTGGACTCTCATTCTGACAGCACCCATTACTTATACTGACTTTTGTTGTACCTGTTAATGATGGGTTTAGTTTGAATAGCTAAATCTGTTCAGTACAAAAGTGTGTCCATACTTTTATTTATGTGTTGTGTAATGAGTATACATATTTCTCACAAATGACCATTAAAATGCAAGCACTCATATTCTCAATTAGCAGTGTGAGATTGCTTGGTTCATGTTTAACATAATTACATCTGTGTATAATATTCAAGAATACATTGACTTGTGTGTGTAAAAAAAAGCATTGTGAGAGACAGATACACATAATGTGAGCTAGTCCACATATTTGGAGAAATATATAACACTATTGCATATTCTTGCTTTGTATCTCTTTTGACTACTCAATGTCATTTCTCTATCTCTCTTTTGTTACTTTTAGTCCCAAGGCTCCAGGAAAGAAGAAAGGAAACTGAAGAAATGAGATACATGAGAAAAGATGATAAGAACACATTGTGCCTACAGGTCCTACACTCCTGCCCTATTTCCACTGGAAAAGATGGTTATATTTCAAGAGCCTTATTATGCTCAAAATATTAAACTCATTTGCTTCTAAGCTAAACTGTGCTGACTTTTTTATGGTACCTCATATTTATTCTGTTGCCTTATTGTTGTGCATTTGATATTGTGAATGACTGAAGTTATAATACTAATGTAAACAGATTTTGAATGCTGGAACTGAAAAAATGAATTGGAAATCCTCATCATACTTGGAATTCAAATAATTGGAACATGAAATAATTTCTAGGCATTCTTAGTGTTTTTTTTTTTTTTTTACTAAAGTGTTTTGTCATATTGTGTTTTCATTAATACTTTTTTCTAGTGCCTTATACATTTAATCAGTTTTATGTGTGAGAGTATCACATATACATATAAAAGTCAAGCAAACATTTTTTCTAAAGCTCACTATCAAATTTAAACTCATTTATGTTATATAGCCAATGTCAATAAACCTTAGTCCATCTCTTTAGATGCCAAAAACTGCATTTCTGACTTAAACACCTTGTGTAAGAGGGTAGTCCCTGTGTTCTTTTTGCACAGGTTTTGTTTTATTATTTCTATGTTTGTATTGTCCGAGCAGTGAAATGTGAAAAGCATTGGGCTCTTGAAAATATTGACAAGCCACTTTTCAAGAGAGCAGATCTAAAACTTAACTAAATGTTTAATCTTGTCAGAGGATAAATAATTATTGTATTAATGTATGGAACAAACCTGGTTTTGAATGTGATTTGCAATGTGATGACATGTAACACAAATAATAGCGGGGTTTAATCCCAAAATCTCTGGTGTCTGAATTTCCACACATTTCACATGAAATGGGCTTTTCAATTTGACAAAAATTTCTCAAATTAATGGAAAATTAAAGGAAATAATGAACATTTAACTATTTTTAATTGTATTATTTTACATTAATTGTTAATATATATTTTAAGTCATTTAATTTGATCAAAAGACTTTTACGCTAGCATTTCCCGCCTTCGACGCGGGAAGTTGTCACTTGTAGAATGAGTTAGCACACACGCCGGAAGTAGATTAGTCTGGCGTGGGATCAGTGTGCAGCAAGAGTTTTGACACGTTCCCGCAGGCCTTTCAGTGAATATATCTGCTTTTACCTCAAATTCTGTAAGTTTTAATGGAATTATTTACATCTCAGTCATAATTAGCGCTCATATGAATGCGGTTAATTGTATGTGTAACTCAAATTACAAAGCGAATTTACATTTATGTTGTGCTGCTCTGACAGACATGTTTATGTATGTGTTTGTTTACATTATGTAATGTTACTCCCATTTTATATATGAAATCTATCAGCAAATGTTTATTCATTCCCTAATTATAAATCATTTAAATGTTGAATCATGACTCCCTGGCCTGCTTTTAAATTTTTAATCTGTTCTGAATTATTTGATAAATACACTTGTCTCTAATGACCGAAATTGTTCTCTATTCTCTTTTATCAGTTGAGGTGTAACCAAAACCAAGTTGTTTCTCTTTGTATTTGACATGAATTGGTTCTCGATCATGGCTCATAATGTGTAAAGGCCTCAGAGATGATTTCATCTTGTTTCTGGGGCGTTTCTGTAGTAGACATAAGATGGTGCTGTTGTATTAGTTTTCACCAGAACACCTGCGTGTCTTCATTTCTTACACGGTGTAATAAATTAATGTAACAAGTGTGCTTTGCTTCAGGGCTTTTGTTCAGAGTTAGTACAATATATTTTCATAACCTTGTGTATTTTACGTTCTGAATGCTAATTAATGTTTACTGGGTCTGGTTAGTAATGTGAATGTAATCAGTTGTGCTGATCACTGCTGATATGTTCTCATAGACTTACAGGTAGATCATGAGTCTTCAGTGGACGGCTGTGGCAACGTTTCTGTATGCTGAGGTGTTTGCGGTACTACTTTTGTGTGTCCCCTTCATCTCCCCAAAACGGTGAGTTTCAGATGTTGTTGAAGCACGATAAAGCATTAAACTATGTTTCCTCCAGTGAAAACGTTCTTCACCTATTGTTCTCTCGCATCAAAATCCAACAACGTATTTGTTTAGAAGAACTATTTTGGACTGTTTTCACTTGTCAACAGTGCTCGATCTGTGCATATTTCTCTCCTGATTCAGGTGAGACAACATTTCAACTGTAGAAAGCAATATTAAGTATAGAGAACTCTTGTTTCTTACAAACACACAGCTGTTTGCTTCTTAAGACTTTAATTGATGGGCCTGTGGATTATTGTGATGAAATATCACCTGTTTGGTAAATTTGCTGCATTTTTCAAATCTGTTTCAATGAAGGATAAAGCTACATCGTTGATGGCCTGAGGGTGTTGGATATTTTGATTCCAGCATTACCAGGATAATTAAATTATGTTCAATGCTTTTATTCCATAGGAATAGGAGTATTGTGAGAGACTAATTTCTTAATTTGAGAGCATTCACATGACCTTCAAGCCAGTTTAAAGGTTGCAAGGTTGGGGTCACTTGGTAAACAACATTTTCTTATCACAAAGAAGCACTCTGAGAATTGGTTTGTTTGCACAGACTCCTCACAAAACAAAACAAGAAATGCTTCTCAAAGACATCTATATATGCTCCTTTTATGGTGTGTTGGAGAAATGTAAACTGTATGATGTTCTTTGGACTTGTTGAGAAAGATTTGTGTTATCTCATGTGTTCTTTTGCCCTCTGTTTTGATTACAATGTTATTTCTGTTGTTGGGTTTGTAGATGGAGCAGATTTTTCAAGTCTAGACTGGTCGCTGTCATCACAACATATGGAAACACTGCCTTCATCGTCATCATTTGTATTCTTGTCTTTCTGCTCATAGGTGAACTTGGAAACACCTCACTGCATTGTTTTCATTAAACAGTCTTGTTCATTTCTTTGGTTTCTGCATACATCTACACATACCATCAGATGGTAATTAAGTCAGTATGATGTTAAAGAGGATGTATTATTATTAAAAGTTGCAGAAGCAGGTCTTTCAGAAGTGATTGCTGTATTGATGTTATAATGCGCTCATGAGCATATGACTGCCTATATTTACATATCAGTGCTTTGTATATGAAAAAGATAGTCATGAGAGATCATTAACATGCACTACTGTTTATAAATTTGGGTTTTTGTGCAAGACAGTTTGAGTAACATATTGTGGTTCTTCAGGGAGAAAATAAAATGCTTCAAAAGTGTAGAATATGGCCCTTTTAAGGTCAAAAGAAAGAAGATTAAACCAAATGTATTATGTGTTAAGTTTGGTAATTTGTGTGAATGACCATGCAATAATTAAATCTGCAATAATTGAAGTAAAAACATATTTAACAGTTAATACATAATTTCAACAGCCCTACAATTATTTAAGTTAAGCAATTTCTCTCTCTGAGTGTTGCATTGATTGAACTAGATTTATGAATGAAAACTAAAGTTTTTTTGTTTCTGCCTCTATAGATGCATTTAGAGAAGTGAGAAAATACAGTGTGACAGAGAAAGTGGATCTGAGCGACAACCCCGTGGCCATTGAGCACATGCACATGAAGCTCTTCAGAGCCCAGAGGAACGAGTACATCGCCGGCTTCGCCCTGCTCCTGTGTTTGTGAGTGTTAATTCCCCATGTCTCTCTCATTTTCTATGCCACTTTCTCCCGCAGGTCTCTCTCGTTTCTGTATTTTACCCACCTCAACATGTCTCTCTTTGGCACTGGAGCTTTGGCACTGGTTTTCAGAACACGATCAGTTACATGGTCTAAATTTCGTTGTGTTTAATGACTCCCAGCAGATTTTCAGGACCAAGCTTGTGAACAGAACTTCACCTGGACTCATAACAGGGTCTTTGGGTTCAGCACGTTCAGTCCCTGAGGAGTGTATTTATAAGACAATGCACAAGTTGTTTCATTGTAACCCTGTGTTATTGCAGTACCCATTAAAATTACCAGCCAATTGGCAAATAACATTTGTAATTAACTCACAATAATTTCTCACAATAATTTTTTCGTACTCTCATTAAGGGCTTTGCATGTGTACATGTAGTACCCTTGGTTAACTTCTGAAACACTTCTCAACTGTCACTGTAGCCTATTACAGCCCAGTGCTGGTGACCTCATCTGTCAGTCAAATCAGACCGCCCACCCACTCGAGGATATATTTAGGACATATAGGTTGTTTGTGACATAACAAAAGATGTTCCGTTAGAACTTTTAGTTAAAAATATTATTGATGTTATTAATATAAATGATATTACAGCGTGTACTGTTCATTTTTGGCACATCTAGCATACTTTATTGTTTGCAGATTTTTAATAAAGAACGATGAGCATGAAAAATCCATGTGGGTTTCTGTCGAGGGAACCAGGGTGATGCAGTAGTTAGACACTTTTATTTTGTTAAAATGTTTAATTAAATACTTTGTGCATTTAAATGCATAAAAAAAGAAAGATGAAAAGCCCTTAAAATGCCACTGAAACAAGTTAAATCTAAAATTAGTTTCGAGACGAGCTGTTTTTGCTCAATGCTAAATTTTAGTTATAGTATCTATCGAGGGAGCCAAGGTGAGATATATATATATATATAATTTATTTTATTTTATTATTATTATTTTTTTTAACATTCTTGAATAATATTTTGTTTGTTTTCTGAAATGTTGGTAGTTCAAAAGGGTTAATGCATTATTTTTTTTAACATTCTTGAATAATATTTTGTTTGTTTTCTGAAATGTTGGTAGTTCAAAAGGGTTAATGCAGCAAAAATCATTATTTAAGGCTATAGTTTCTCTCCTTAACCCTGGGCCAGCTTTATTTATTTTTCCACACTGAATTTGAAAATCCATTAATCTTCAGTTTACATAAATTACTTGCCTGTCATGTCAGTCAGCTTCCTAATTTCTCCAGCACATATTTATCATGCACCCCCCTTTAGGAGACAGTGTCTTTATTTTTACTCATGAAAGGTGAATGAGTTAGTTGTGTGTGGGGCAGACTGAGAGAAGAATATGTTGCAATAATACAGTAGACATGGAAAGAATCTTCTGTTGAGCCGGTTGGGGGGGGGGGTCCCCCCAACACTGTTTCCATTGACAAAACTTATCCACGGGTACTTAACTTCCCACATCCCGATTGGCCAGGTCGTTGTTGTGCTCTATACGTAACGTTTGAGAATCTCCCAGCTCTGCATAGTTTTCCCATAAAGGGGTTTCACCATATTTTCTCTGAATGGCAGGTTATTTATACCCTGCTGCATAACTACAACATCCATTAGCGATACTACTTCCCTTGACAGCTGGGCTTGAGTGTCGTTTTTGTAATCATGCGAACAGCTGCAGGACATGTGATCAAGCAACTGGTGATGGGCATTATATTTAGCCTGTGTTCATGGCGTTCTCACTGGCCAAAAGGCCATGACTTCTGTTACAAAATGGACCTCCTTCACCTTGCCAGCAAATGCACAGATGCCACAAAGGTGACTGAAGTGGCACATGACGGCTTGACATGTGCTTCAGGCATGTTAGGATGCAGTAGCTGTGTGGACGATTCCAATGTATTATGTTAAGGGCTGTTCAGTGGTTAATGCAACAGAATGTCAAACATTACATTTTAGAAAAAAAAAAAATTAGATCTATTGAATCTATTAAGTCTATTTGTCTTAGTCCACTGGCACCTGACAAAATTTAGTTAGATTTATAATAAAATAATACATAAATTGTTAGTGGGGTAAGTGAAATAGATTAAATTAGGGATATTTTCTCTGAGCTCTCCTAAAGTAAATGAATCTTTTTATGGATTCTTTTTATGGATTTTTCTCCCTTTTTCTTCTCTGGCATAATTGATTCTGATATCTACAATTAAGGTACAATTAAAGGGTCATATTTCACCACTAAAAAGGTATTATAGTTGGCCTACAAAGAAAATGAAGCCGATTTTTTTAATGACCATTAAGTATTGTAGCATTATTTGTAAAAAAAATCTTAGTTTAAAATACATATATAATTAAATTGAAGTATTTATGCATGATTAGTATATGCAGTATTTGTTGTGTTGTCTTTAATCTATTATGATTCTAATGGAAATTATTTTTGAACAAGACATTTTTATTGCTGTGAAATTTTTTTTTTTCTGTACTGTAAAAGCACTTGCACCAACTAAAAACGACTTGTTTGTGTCAAATTTGGCAAATTGAATATTCAGGAGAGGTTAAAGTGAATCTAATGTAGGTCACCTCAGCTCATCTTGTTATGTCATATAGAGTGTGTGACCAAAGTGTGGGCTTCACTTGCATTTAATCTGCATTTGGTCACAACAGTCTTTTCCAAAACCTTGAACTCTTATACATGTGGACACTGATATGAAGGTGATGCATGCTGGATTTAGCCTCTGCATTTGAGCACACGGTTCAGATGTCATCAGCCTGTGCCTCTCTGCTCATCTTGCTCTATGAAATTGTAGAAGACAGTGTTAAGTGAGGAGAATAGCCAAAAGCTATACACTGGCTGGCAAAAACCATTTGATATTTGCCTATGGTCGAGCAGTAGTTACCCATTTGTTTATGCTGATTTTGTTGTGGTTATTAATGCACATCTGTGTTTCCTAGAAGTGTCATGCATGCATCTGGGTATAAAAAATAGGTTAAAATTACAGAAAATACATTGTAATACTGTGAAATGTTATTACAATTTAAAATAATCATTGATTTATTATCAGAGCAGGAAACAATACTTTTTTTTCAGGATTCTTTGATGAATAAAAAGTAAAAAAGAAAAGCATGTTTTTAAAATAGTTTTTAAAAAGAATCACAAGTTCAAAAAAAATTACATAATAAGCTAAACTGTTTCCAACATTGATCAATCAGAATTTGTGAAGGATCATGTGATGCAAAAACTGTTCAAGAAAATTCAGCTTTGCATCACAGAAATAAATTATATTTTAAAGTATATTAAAATATATAAAACCATTATTTTTTTTTTCAATAAATTCAGTCATGATGTTTTAATTGTCTGAAAGGTGAAAATTGGAGAAAAGTAGCAACACGTCTCCTCATCAAGCTACAAGATTTGAGGAATCATTGATGTCTCAAACAGAAACGTGTAGGACGAGTTACGTAATGAAGTTCAGTATTTAATTAGAGGTTTGTTCAAATAATAGTAATAGAGATTGTTGCCTTTGTAAGCGCCAATAATTAAGCCAAAATCTGTCTGTACAATGCAAAATTCCAACGTCGGCTGCTGCAGTGAACTGTAATAATCAGATACACACTGTCTGTTTTGTAAATCCACTCGTGTCTGAGTTCATGTTGTTTTTTTCCCTCCAGGCTGTTGAGACGTCTGGCAACTCTGCTGTCTCAGCAGGCTACACTGATAGCCTCTAATGAAGCCTTTAAAAAGCAGGCAGAGGGAGCAAATGATGCTGCAAAGAAGTACATGGAGGAAAATGAAAAACTGCAGGAGGTGAGAGAGTTGTGCATGAAAATGTCTGTCTAATAGTAAAGCCTTTTCATGAGCCTAAAGGCTTTCAAGGAGCAGTTACCTTTACCTGGTATCTGGTTAATGACCAGTGGTGTAGGTCACAGGGGAGGGACTGTGATGAATATGCTGAACTAAAAAACTTTTCACCCATAAATTATTATTCTGTCATTGTTTGCTCACCCTCATGTGATTGTAAATGTCTATGACCAACACAAAATGAGAAGTTGGTAAACAGCTGTAGTGACCTAATTCAAACAAATGTTGTGTTGGACAATATTTGAGAATGACTAAATGATGACAGAGTTGTAATTCTAGAATTGTTGCTAAGATGTTTATGATTTAGTTGTGATCCCACATGCGCTTCATTAGTAATGTTTCAACATCACATGTTCTCGTGAGTCATTCTGGTTTGTTTGGTGTTCTTCATCTCTCAGTCCTCAGAGAAACACTGTCCATCAATATCACAGTGCTGCAGACTTTGCACTTTACCTCTAGAGGGCAGGGTTTCACATTATGTCTAGAAATGAGTTTAGAATTTACAGACTGTGTGGAAATGTCCAAAAGTAACACTTGACACTCACGTACTGTCAGATGGCAGCAAAATAATTTGAAATGTTGAGCTACTGGGTTGGCAAGACTTTTTTTTTTAAATGTATTCTTTTTTATGTTTTTGAAAGTCTCTTATGCTCACCAAGGCTTTATTTATTTGATAGAGAAATACAGTAAAAACAGTAATATTTTGTTTAAAACAATGTAAAATTTAGTGAGTCCATGATGAATAAAAGTATTTAAAGTATTAAAAATAAATAAAAAATACATGCATAAAAATAACCCCCAAAAATTTATATATATATATATATATACTATTAATGTTGAAAACTGTCAAATTTAATGTGTCCATGATAAATAAAAGTATTTAAAGAAAATAAAAATACTGACCCAAACATTTGACCTGGAGAACATATTTATGATGAGAATAGTTTCAAATGAATAAATGTATATACATTTGTATAAAAGTGTATAGGTATACATTTAGGAAATTGGGAATATAAACAGAAAAATATTTTGACTGTTCTAATTGCTATAGTATTACATATCAAGAACACATTGCTGATAGCATCTTTAATTAGGGCAAGTTACCCAAATATTGAGGTTTGGCTGAGTGGTTGATAACTGAAACGTTATAGGTGGTGATGAGCTGTAGTCATTGTGCTCTGAAGCCCTTTTGCATCCAGTGGACTTCCAGGGAAATTCAATGAAACGGCCCACCATTTTATAAACAATGTAGAGCGGAACTACAGTTCATTAGAACAGTTCCATGTTGACAGGCTTTTTCAAATGAAGTGAAAAGGAGGAAGTACCAAGTGCTAGTTTGTGCCCTAAAGTAGAATGATGATGACACTATGATGACACACGTTTGCTTGATTAGTGATGCAATGATTAGTTACTATTACAACACTGTATTGATCTTTCTCAAGCATTCTGGTAAGGGTTGGTTCTAAACTTCTGAGCCTTAGTATTCTGCTGGTAATTCAGACTGAATTGGTTAACAAACAGACTTGTTTGATAGATCATTTGCTTGTTCTGTTTGTTCTTGCTTGTAAGCCTTACACTTATACATTTCCCAGTGGCCTTCATGGCATGGTACTTTGTTAATTTAGTTTTTATTTTATTAAGTTTTGGGGCTTCCAAAGTAGTGCACTAAATAGAATCAATTAAGTAGAATTGCATCTCTCAGCACAGTGTCTAGGTATTATGGCATTTTTACATTTAATGCAGACAAGCATTGTTAGTGGTATTTATACTATTAAAATATTTTTTATATTTTGAATGAGCTTTTATTTATATAATTCCAAATTTCTTTTTTAATCTAAGTTTTAGTAATTTTTTGTGCTTTTTCCATTTTTATTAGTTTTTTCCCCCCCATGTAGCTTTAATTGGTTGTAATTTTAGTCATGAGCACTGCGTGGCTCAATTACAGTGCTGACGTACAGTAAGTCACCACATTGATCTTTGCATGCTGTCACCCAATGCAGAAGCATGGCACACGTGGGTTATCACACACACACACACACACACACTGCCATAATTCACGTCTGTCAAATGTTGTAACCACAGAGCGAGCCATAAACAAGAGCACAAGCTGTACTGAGTGACAGATGGTGGAATATTTCAATTTAGTAAATGAAGTTTGACTCTGACCTGTAAATCTCCCACTCTGTTCTTGAAGCGTCTGGACAAGATGAGTGTCCTTGAACTGGTTGAGGTGAACTAATTTTTTGCTGCGGTTATTATTGATAGAGTGCGTAATCCATGTGTAGATGCTAACGTACTGTGAGGTGACGAGGTGAGAACGGCACATGAACCGCTTAAAGGGCCTGTATTGATCTCTCATCTCAGTTGATCGTTCTCCATCATTGGTCCCCAAGCAGCTATAGAGCGCTCTCACAATTAAGTGTGAATAAGATCATGAATTTTGCAAGGTTCTGCTTCATAAAATCTAGTTCTACTGCAGCTATTAGTTATGTGAAATCGTTTTTTAATAATTCATAATGCAATTGGCCAAGATGGATCCTTTTGTATTAAAGCGCTGATAGTTTTTGTGAGGGTTCGATGGTTGGAATGGGTCGTTTAACATTCTTTGAGCATTTTACTTTTTAGCAAGTCCTCTTATATTGTTAATCAAGGTTTTATTTTAGTTCATTTGTACCATTTTCACCCTTCCTGTGGGAATTTAGCCGGCTGTTATTGCTACTTGTTCCATAAAGGCTTTACTGTACTACAAATGACCTTAGTTATAACTGGCCAATCTCCACGTATCGTAACCTAGTGGTCATGTGGATGTGACGTCATAAATGTGGCAAATCTGCAGTTTTTTTTTTTTTTTTTTTTGCTGATTTGTTCCCATAAATGTTTTGAATGAACTTGAGAGGGACATTTGCATTATGAATGTTACAATATGTCTGCAAAGTGCATTTATTTATGTATTGGTTTATTTCTTTATGACAAAAATGATGCAGTTTCCTAGATTAAAGGGTCAACAGAGCTTGCATCATCTTCACTCTCATGTCCCATTTAAGAGTAGTCTTTTCAGCTTGGTGCTTCAGTTGTATTTGAAATTACTTTTAATATATCTGCAGGAAACATAATCCAAAACATCTGACCCAGATCTAGTTGTTCCCCGAGGCCTGAAAACATCTTTCCTTTGTTCGACAAGAGCTAAAAAAACTCCCCTGTGTTTGTTCCCTTGTCCAGGTCACTTTGAATAAGCTCTTTTAAAAATGTCTGTGTGCCTTGGGCCACGTACCTTGAGCAGTTAAGCATGAAAATATTCACTTGGTCAGGTTTTAATGATTTGTGGAACTACTAAAACTTTCGTGACCCTTGAACGCTTTACCACAATATCCATGCCATTGTGTGTTAATATGTAAGCAGAACTAGAGTACAGGATGTCTGTGAGCAGCTACTAAAGTTTCAGACAGCTATTGTTCATTAATGACCATATGAAATCAAAATGTCACTTTTGCTGTGTTTAGTAAAAGCACTAAAGTTAAATTTTAGCTGATATGTCCATTTAACACTTCCACTCTTTCTCTTCTGGGAAAACCAAACATTCACAATATCTTGTGTATGTCTCAGGACTTGTAGTACACATGTGGGTTTTTGTCCCACAATGCATGACCTTTTCCAAAGGATTTCCAGTGTAAACCGAAAGTAATATCACTGCAATTTTCCTTTTTCTGTATTTTGTTTATGAGATTATAATAACATTTGCTAAATTAAACATGCTACATGATGAGGTCATGTGACATATTTGCATATTACATACTTTAATATATTTAAATAAAAATAGTAGGCTGCTACATAAAGTGTTCAGTATTTAGTAAGCTGCACACCAGTGTTATTCCATCATACTATTTATTATTTTAAATCAGTTTTTATATAGTTAAATATTTAGTTTAATATTAGTTTTAGATTTAGTAAACTATAATAACTCTGCAGCGCACTAGTATTAGAGTCCAATTTTAACTACTAACTCCAATAAAAACTAAGCAAGTAATAAAATAATAAATAAAGAAAAATCTCTTGTAACCATTGTTCATCATTTAGCATAATAGAGAATCAACTTTTGAATGGCTGAAGCATAAAATGTTTTTTTTTGCTGTTAAATTGTTTTTTATTTATATTAACTGCATGTGTTGTTTGAGTTGACCACAGCATTTATTCTCTAGTGTTCTAGTATTTAGTGAGTCTACAGGCTAAAATCTTCTTTCTGGAGAACCTTTTATGTTTGTATGAGAAGTGGGCCAGTCAGATGTGAACACTACCATTGATGGATCTTCTAAGCTGAGGATACAGATGGAGAACATTGATAAACCTAATATTAACATATCCCTGGGATCCCTGGAAAATAGAGCACCTGTTTTTTTTTTGTTTTTGTTTTTTCCTGTAACTTATTATGTTAATGAATGGCCTTTGAAGTTATTAAGAGAGTCCTTACAGCAGTAAGGAGTGGTTTAGGTTTTCGGGGAAATGTTTTGCAAGTCTTCTAGATTCATCCCTGTCCTTATATTTAGCTAAAACATCCTTCCAAGTAGCTGTTTGAAACCCATTTCACCTCTGAAACATGATGAACTGGATATGTTTGAAAAAGCAGAATGGAACTGGATTTTAGTGATTGGGAATGGATTGAGTCAAGAATAAATTGTGCACAATAACATGTATAACAAAATTAAACCAGTTCGAACATGACTCTGTGTTAACACTGTGATTTATCAGGTATTTTACACCCTCTCAATATCCTCTGGGAACTCAGAGCAACACTGTTTGAGAAATGAAAAAGCTGATTATCTCATGATGTGACTAATAAAAAGACTTACTGTTCTTCACCAGAAACTGCGGGACGCGGGCGTCGAAGTACCTGAAGTGGGTGGAAAGGCCAAGGGTGGCGTAGAGGAGGATAAGAAAAATCTGACAGAAGAGGTCAGGAAATTGAAGGATGAACTCGACTCAACAAAGACAGGTACTAAATGACTCCGAATCACTCAAACACTGAACCACTCCCTGTTTACTTATTTAAAAATGAAAGCTAATGTGTGCATGTCTATGGTTGCACAGTCTCTTGGTGAACATTAATGGCCAAAAGACTATTAAACCTTTTTTTTTCTTAATGAACCCTAGTGAAAAATAAATGTATACTCAAATGTATTCTATAGTTATGAAGTCAAATGCTAATTATACATATTTATGTACTTAATAAATATACCCTGCAATTGTACTTTTGGTGTACTAAACTGGTATACTTAAAGTCTGCTAAATTAGTCCTTAATGCACTTCAGTTGTGCAGAAGTGCTGAAGTCCAACTAAAGATATACTGAAATATATTTGATTGTGCTAAAGTGAAACTATTACAAGTATGCTTCAGGCACATTTTAAATAACTCGCATTTAAAGAAGATATTATTCTAAAATCATACAATCCTCATCAATCGTGACATTCAAACATATATTTTAGGCTTAATATTAAGAAATAGTAGTAGTACTTCAAAATAAAGTTTTTAATATCAGTATGTCTCAAGTGATATATCAGTAAATATGTTAATAGATTTGAACTATACTTAGTATGAAGTGAATGTAATGTTTTAAATATATTTTCTTTTTTACTTAGGAAGATTATTAGTATAAATGTATAATTGGATCATGCATGCGATCATTCACTCCTTTTTTTTTGTGTCACATGATCCTTCAGAAATCAAAGCTGCTTAGTATTTTTGTGGAAACTGTGATTCAGGATTCTTTGATGAATAGAAAGTTTAAACTTTAACAGCATTCAGTTTAATGCTTTCTTGCTTCATTATTTCATATTGTCAGACATGGATTAAAAAAAACTTTGGTCCCTTTGATGACCCTACAGTGAGCAACACAAGATGACCTCAGCAGAAGTAGACTTCTTACAAAAGAACAAGCTTAGAAAGATCGATTCCCACGCCTCCTTTCACACGCTTATTGAATGTAGACAGTGCTAAAGGGTTCATGACCCTTTGATGACCCCCAAACTGAGGTCTCCATTGGGTCATCTTGTAGCAAAGCCCATTTTAAAGGTAGTGCACAAAACAGTAAAGCCCCTTTCACACTGGGATTCCAGCAAATACATGGGTAAAGTGTTCCGGCAATTGTTCCCGGGCCGCTAGATTTTGCACTTTCACACTGCCAGTGATGACCCAGGATATGTGCGTGCTTTCACACACAACCCGTAAAGATCCCGTAACAACATGTGACATCAGGGCGTGACGTGTAATGTACGAGTCGAAAACGCTAGGCACGTTATACTTTCACTGAAGCTGGCGAATGATCTCGGCGTCAGCGCGAAAAGTGAGGAACTAACTAATCTCTGCTTCATTACAGTTTGCACATATTTTTTTTTCGCAAACGTTGATCTTTCTTCAAAACAGCCGGTAAAAGAATCGCGCGATAACGCATGTCATCACTTCGACACAGCATTAGATCTGGCTTTTGTTCACACAGCGCTCGTCCCGGGTTGAACCTGGCAATGTTACTAGGTCCCCGACCCAGGTTCAATGCCGGAATCAATCCCAGGACGTGGTTGCTTTCACACAGAAGGCGACCCGGCAATGTTCCGGCAATATGCCGGGTCTGACGTGCAGTGTGAAAGGGGCTTAAGTGAGCTTGCTTGCAGTTATTATTTTAGTAATAGTTTTCAGATCAACTTGCCGTTTAAATGTCATTGTAAATGAAAGGAATAGGGTTATGCTTCCTTTCAACAGTTTAGGTTCAGTAAGAAAAAAAAAATAAATTTGTTGTTTTTTTTAAAACAAATTGATACTTTTAGTAAACAAAGCATGCACTAAATTGAATAAAAAGTGACCATAAAGTCTTATTACATTGTACAAATAATTATAATTCAAATAAATGCTATTTTTTTCCCCCACAAAAAAATTAAGCAGCACAACGGTTTTAACTTTGATAATAATAAGAAATATTTTTTTTAATTACAGTGTATTAGAATGATTTCAGTGTATTTGTGTGTCAGTGTAATGCAATTACAATGTATTCGAATGATTTCTGAAGGATCATGTGACACTGAAGACTGGAGTAATGGCTGCTAAAAATTCAGCTTTGCATCACAGGAATAAATTCCATTTTAAAATACATTGGAATATAAAGCGGTTATTTTAAATAGTTTTTGCTGTATTTTTCTTTAAAAAAAAAAAAAAAAATGAAAAATTCTTAACAACCCCCCAAAAAGTCTTTTAATTTCTAGTATATGTCAATCACATGGTCTCTTCTGGTCTAAGTGAGACAGAATAAGGCACAAAGTGGACCAGAGATTCCACTGAAAGTCAAAAGGTCTGGCTCTGTGATGATACTGTAACCTGGAGAATGTGTAGCTCTATTGAAAAGGTCATTTAGATCTCTGACTCGTGTATTTCTAGGACTTATTGTTTACATTATTCGCTTGTGTGTGCAGCTCTTCAGAAGTCAGACAGCGATGTGAAGGCCATGAAGAAGCAGGCTGAGAGCCTCACCGCAGAGTACGACCGTCTGCTGGAGGAGCACGGAAGACTGCAGGTCAGAGGTCACGCATGTGTCACACCGCTAACATCTTTCCTATCCTAGCTCCGCTCCAGACCCTAGTGAGCTGCCTCGCTGTCTACAAAGACTGCTGCCTTTTAAGGCAGCATAATAACTGAAGTCAAACCTGAAGTGACCTGAAAAAAGATGAATGATATCAGTAGCATCTAAAGTATGTGAGTTTGGATGATGCAGTCTCTGGTTAAACATTTATACGGTTTCATATGCTAAGCCTCATATGCATAAATATCAATCGAGTTGAAGTCTTATTCATTGCTGCGAATCCATTCTTTTCATTGAACCATTTCACTGGTTAGCTTACACCTTCACTCAAAAGTGTACATAGAAGTTCTAGCATGCCATTTTACTTCAATATAATGCTGTTTGGTTCAAATGATGTTTACTCTTAAAAGAAATCAGCTCTAAATATTGATAATCATGTGGCTGATGATACTAGAAGAGATTGCCTCACTCTCTCTTTATTTACTTTTTCCTGTACTTTTATTAACCTGAAGTCTGTGCACCTGTCAGTCGTTGTCCTGGTAGTCTTCTCAAGTGTGTGTAAGTGAGAGAGTGGATGGGGGTCCGATAGACAGGCTTCTAATTTAAATATAAATAAGCAGCTCATAAGAGACTGTGACTCATGAACACGTGCTGCACTTATTGCATGGAACACGCTTGCGTCAAGTCACCTTTATTAATATAGCACTTTAAACAAAAAAGATTGCGTCAAAGCAGCTGAACGACATTAATTAGGAAAACAGTGTGTCAATAATGCAAAATGACAGTTAAAGGCAACACTGCAACAAGGTCAACAAGGTGCTTTCGTGCACATCACAGCGCTGTGAAGCCCATACTCTCACCCATACAGTTTTATATGTACAGTGTATAAAGCATGCAGGAGCTTTCTGAAGTCATGCCAGCCACCCAAATTAACTCGCCAAATCTTGCAGCATTGTGCAAATCTCTTTCATTTGCTGACTTTCTTTCTGCTCTGTCTCTGAACACAGGCCAAATGTGACGCTCAACAGGACAAGAAGTCAGACTGAACGAAAACCGTCATGCACCTGCTCTCTTTCCTGCATCCTCATTGGCTGATAGCAGCTCAGCGCATCACTTCTCTGGCTGTGTAAGAACAGGGTTCCGTTCTTCATGCATGCGCTTTCATGTGATTCATTAAAGCCTCTGTAGGGTTTTCATGCTCTGTAATACCTTTTCTTTCCATTTTTGTTGTAAACGTGATGTTTAAAGTGTTTCGGTTATAAAATATCAGTTTAGAATGGAATGAGTATTAACATTTCTTGATGTGTCATGTTTATGTCGGATACATCGAGCCTAATCCATGAAACACAAGCAGGGTGAATTTCTGTGGACAAATCATTCTTACTTAAAGTAATAGTTCATCCAAAAATAAAAATTAGATGGAAAATTGACTCATTATCAAGCCATCCAAGACTAGTTTGTTTCTTCATCGGAACATATCTGAAGTAAGTTGTTATTATTAAAAATGTCACATGATATTAATTGATGGACTGGATTGGTGTGGATTATTGTGATGTATTTATCAGCTGTTTGGGCTCTCATTCTGACGGCACCCATTCACTGCAGAGGAACCACTGATAAACAAGTGAACGGCCTGAGGGAGAGTACACTTTCAGATGTTTAATTTTTTGGGCGATCTATTCTTTTAAAAAGCCACATTGAATTGAATGCATCAATTTACATAAGCATGATTAAAAAAAAAACGTTTGCACAGATTCATTCAGCTTGTGATTCATAAATGATTGCCTTTGTTTATATGGAAGGATCAAGAAAAACTACAGAATATTCTAGATGAGATGCTTTTGATTGGATTTCAATTGAACTGCTTTAATTTTCTTGCCTTATAAGAGAAACCTTAAAACTGTCCTTATGAAAATGGAGCTTTGGTTGCAGTACAGATGCATGTCTTTGTTAATTTTAGATCTTTGATTTAAAGAGTACACGACACTTAACACCCAGTAAGCACTTAAGACAGAAAATCCCTCCAGTTTACGATCGACAAGCCTCATTTGTCAGTTTGACCGTCATGCTATAGGAAGATATTTTTGTTTTATTATGTCTTGGGTGTGGCACAGCCTACTTATTTCAGTTCTATTGTAGAGCAGAGCGAGTAAACTGCTTCTTTCCAGTCCTGTCTGGTTTGAGGCCACCGAGTCGGTACAATCTGATAGGAGCGCTGTAGGGCTGTTACATTGGGTAAGAATGCTGCTTTGGCAGGAACAGTAAAGCATCCGCAGCTGATATTGTGTTTCAAAACACAGCACACTGTATCTCTCGCCCTCTAGGTATTGAAATGATATTCATGTTGCACTTGAGGGCCACGTGTTAGTTTTGCATTAATCACACAGATAACATTTAGCACAACTTAAGGTCACCGGCTTGAACGCCGTTCACTTACTGTCACTCTTGCTGTTTTTCAGTTTTAGTGCCCTGGGTTTCTTTGCTTCTTGTCTGGCATGTGTAAATAAATATCTTTGTGATCTTAGAGCAGTGCAACCTGAACAAGAATCAACTGGAATGACATCATAGCCGTGTTAAAATCAAGTCAAGACCTCCTGGAAGATTACCATTCATGAGAATGTGAGGAATGACATCTGCTGCCATGACTCTAGTTTACTATTTCACGCGCTCAATGATGGGTTAGATTAGTGAAATTTTACCAAAGCACCAGTTCAATGAAAATGTCAGTGGATACCTGGAGATGGAAATGGCAGGAGTTCAGTTTAATTGATAGTTGGGCGGTCATTTCATATTGTGTAATTTTCAAACCCGTAAATAAACAAGTGAACTGTGTAGTACTGTTAAAGGGGCTCTTTCTTCATATGCGTTTCCAAATGTAGCAGCGGTTTCTTACGTCAGGTTTTTTCTTTGTGTTCTTGGAGAGAAAAAAAAAAAAAAAGAAACGTGCATTGAGATGTTGGCAATGTTGGAATAAACAATACTTGGGCGTCGTGGAACATGTTTTGATTGCGTAGGTGTGTGAATGCACGGTTCTTCTAGTTAGTGCTGTTATCTGCCTCAAATGTCTTCAGGAAAGTTTTGTTTGTAATAACGTCAGTCTGCATTACTTCACTACAAAATCTGTGTTATGTGTTCTGATGATGTGCTTTAGTTGGGATGTTGAAAAACCAAACCAATAAATTTTACTTCATTTATCTTGATTTGACTGAGTCTCTTTTTTTTTTTTTTTTTTATTAATAAAACTATTTTACTACTATCAGTAGTTCAGGGGACAATTCACTTAGAATTATTGTCATGATTCACTTAAGATACATAAAATTATCATAGAAGTTATCCATACAATTTGTGCGCTATATTTCAGTTGTTAGGAAGTCATTCGAAAGTGTTATTTTTTTTTTCTTTTGGTAATATTTTCCTTTCACAGGCTGTTACTTGCCATGACCGGATTGTTGATTCAGTGAGACTTGGGAACCGAATTAAATTTGATTTGTGATCGAATCAGTTTGACCACAGTCAAATCACCTTTATGCCGCTTCATACAGTACCGATTGTTTCAAAGCAGCTTCACAGAATAAAGCAGTTCACAATAGTGTCATTATTCAGCTTGACTCAGTTCAATAATCAATTATGGAACAATTGCGATTCAGCTGTAACCATTTGTGAACGAAATCAAATGATTCATTGAGAAAATTTGACTCGAACAAACAATTAATTCATCGGATATCTTTACTCTAAGAATTTAAGGATTATCAGTGAACAGCGATTTATTTGGCTCCTTTCTTAACAGAAATATACCATACGTCTTAAAAAGACTTTAAATGCTAGAAACATTTAGTTTGTGGTGTTTTGTGTTAAACTTAAGTCCTTATTCGTTGTAGTCGAGATGAAAAACGTGACCAGTCGCCATTTAAAAATCCCGCGAAGAAAGAGGTTTTTTTTACATACTATCTTTTTAAATCTCAATCAAACCCGAATTTAAAGGAGTTTCCTGAAAACAGCGTCAATTGTGATAGTTTCTCTCTGTAAGTGCTCGATGAGGTTTTTGCTACATCGTGCAAAAAGCAATGCATGCATTCAAAAATGTTTTGCTTGGTTAACATATTTATTTTAGGAAAATATTTAATTACTATGCACTTAAATGACTTTATAAACCCTAACTGATTGTAGTCCTACAAGATCTTTTTTTTTATAGAGTTGTTAAATGATTCACTTGGCCTTTAGTTGAAGGATTTACAACACTGAAATGAGGTCGGACTGAATGTTTGCAAGCACAGGATTTTTCCTCCGTACTGTCCTGCATAATTCTGAACCGTATTTTATGGGTAATTATTTTAGCTGTTGATATTAAGCGGATGACTGCATGGTCTTTTTCTGTCATACCGTGAGTCTGGGGCAAAGTCTCAACAGAGTTGTGAACTATGTGTTAGATAGACTGACAGAGGAGGAATACTTGATACCTCACCATATTAGCAAGAACACATAAAGAATCATTATGTTATTGCAAAATTACACAAATATTGTGTTATCAGGCTGTGTTTTGGACGGGTTTGCTGAATGAGCTTCAGTGGCGTGTCAGGAGTTTATATTTGATGATAAAAGTGGGGGTAAGAGCAGAATGAGGAGTGGTAGCATTAGTTTCACTGCATAAAACCTGTAATAGCTATTATAAGGGATGATTTGTATAACATTTTTAAAAGGGGAAAACAATGAAATATACTTGACCAACAGTTCCTATAATAATGTACTAAAATAGAACGGCCTTACTTAATATTGCCTAAATGGCATTTTACACATTATGCCAGCGGCTAACTTTTCTTGCAATCTCCTTTAATTGTGGAAATGGCATGTGGAGTGGTTTTATGATGGATGGATGCAGTTGTTTAGGCTTCAAAAACAGGAGCACCGTTCACTGCCATTATACAGCTTGGTAAGCCAGGGCAATTTTAAATATAACTGCGATTGTGTTCGTCTTAAAGAGGAATGTCAGATACGCCTAGGATGCCCGAGGGTGAATAAATCATGGGCTAATTTTCTTTTTTCGCTGAACTATCCCTTTAATTCCATGACAGAAGCTGGCATCCATAGTTACTTGCAGATGTTTTGTAATTATTTGTAAAATTTACCAGCAGTTTTTCTCTACACCATTTTTTCTTTCTAGTGTTGAGTATTATAGAGAAAATATTAAGGTAGTATCCAACCCAGTTCTACTGTGCAAACTGCTTTGAGTGGGAGCTGATTTCAGCTTTTGTGCTTCAGGACTGAACGCCTATCTGTTTCAAGCTCTGCGCAGAAATAGAGCAAAGTAGCTCAGCTAAACATAGTCAACAAACAGCCAGCCCAGCCTGGTTTAACCCTCTGAGGTCTAAGGGTATTTTTGGTGACTGAAGAAGTTTTGTCATGCCCTGACATTTGTGCTTTTATTATGGCAGTTACGCTTTCCTGACAAACTGGCATTTGTCTTTAAAACCAGTCTGAAAAGCATGGGCATCACGACTGGCCCACCCCGGTGAACAGGTCTGAAACTGAAGCACACAAGAACTATGCCACCAGGAAAAATGATGTGATTTGACAAAGATCTTCAATCAACCCTTATAAATATGCACTGCAATGCTTATTACAGTGTCCATCAAATACCACTGGTATAAAGCCACTGTAAAATAATATGGATCTACTCGACTCTTTATCCCTGTAAAGTTTGACACATGACAATCCATTTTTAATCTTAAAAAAAAATTAATAGCACATTTTATAAATGAGGGTTTTATGACTCATACATTACTAGATATGAATATGGAGCTCATAGTCAATGAGAAAAGATGAAATTCTGATCTTTTTTTCAATTTAAACTTAGGATTTTATACATAAAGACATCTGTAACTTTGACACAGCGACAAAAAACTGCGATGAGACCATTTTCATGGAGTTAGTTTATTGCCATTTGTTGCTTTGACTTGGACAGGTGGATCAGCACAAGATCACAGTGGTGGAGCATGAAGCCCTTCTTACACGAGAGGGATCCTGTTAGATCGATGGGACACTAACACACATGGTAGAGTTACCTCAGCTTTACTAATGTTCGAGTTAAAAACGAACAACCATGGTTATATCACAGTGTGTTACAAACCACAAGAATGAAAGACATCAGTGATCTTATTACTGGGTCAACTGTGGTTTTTCAAGACAGTATCGTCACCCGAAGCTTTGGACTCTCTCATTAGATGGTCCTCTCGAGGGCTGCTTTATCGTTTGGTTCTACTGAATCTGTAACGAAGTCTTTGGAAGCAGTGAACAAAGGCTAATTGAGTTCAGTGGACACTGCATTCTAAGTGTAATCGGAGATTGATTCAGATGTGACTCTCCTGTGCGGTTCACCATTCCCTTTAAGGACTTTGTGTAATTTTTCCTCTATATCTCGACAAACTTTCAGCAAACCTTCAGTGCAAAGATACTGTCGAGAACATTTGGCAGAGCACAATAAATGACATAATACATTTTTTTCTAGATAAACATTTCTACATGTAATCACTATCTAATCATTTATCTACTGACCAACCCAGGCTCTTATTCGGACGGAAACAAGTGAATCTTTCTGATGCTGAAAATTAGTGTTCGATTTGACAGATTTTTTGTTTGCAGTTTGGCTTGTTTAAAGGAATGGTTCACCCAAAAATACAATTTAGCTGAAAATGTACTCACCCACAGGCCATCCAACGTGTAGATGCCGTCAGAATAAGAGCTCAAAGAGCTGATAAAAGCATCACAATTGTAAAACCGAAGTTAAAACGGCTTGATGGATTTGTTTGTGACTAATACAGCTTTTCACTTACAAGACATTAATTGATGGACTGGAGTGGTGTGGATTACTGTGATGTTTATATCAGCTGTTTGGACTCTCATTGTGACGGCACCCATTCACTTCAGAGGATCAATTGGTGAGGAAACTATGTAATGCTAAATTTCTCTAAATCTGTTCCCTGAAGAAACAAACTCATCTACATTTTGGAAGGCCCAAGAGTGTGTACATTTTCAGCAATTTTTTGAGTGAGATATTACTTTAACTCAAATTGAACTTAATGGTTCGATGGGTAAACGAGTAAGGCCTTTGGTAAACCAGTATCTCTAAATTGGAAGTGGTGAGGAGGTTACCTTATCCCCAGATGTCTGAGGGGCACTTAGATCATTCTCACTGCTGACAGTCATAAAGGCATGTTCACAGTGAGAGATAAAATTATACAGTTTTATGCAAAAGTTTTGGCACCCCTGAAATGATCATAATTTTAATATATAATCTGCTGGCCTTTCGAAACAGCAACTTCATTTGGATATATTTGATACCTTGTGGAAACACTTAAGTTCTAAAATAACATTTTTTGAATCAACAGAAACAATGCAATGTGATTCGGAACAAAAACACACAGGTGCAAAAATTTGGGCACCCAATCAAATAATAGCATCAGTTTTTAGTAGAGCCACCTTTTGCTGAAATATCCACCTATAGACGCTTCTTCTAGCCTCTGGTAAGGTAAATGGTTTCACCAATATAAAAGTTCAATGAAAACCAAATCGAGCTGGATTCTGGGTGGTCAGCAGAAAATACTGGAGTTTTACACACACAATCTAAAACATTTAACAACCGCAGCACTTGATATTTTAAATAAAACAATTTTGTGTGCTATCTCTTGTATTCTTTCTGGCAACTGCTTTGCAACATTTCACTAAGAATTCCCACTCCATGTTATCATCTTTATCAAAAGTACATACAGCATCAAATGTTAAAATATAGCACACATATATCAATATGTATTTATATTTATATGCATATAAGCAAAATAAAAGCCTTCACAAAATAAATCTCCGATTTATTTTACAGTATGTAAATCACAAGAAGAAAAAAGAAAATGCTTTCTAACACGATTAAAAAGTGCTAGCAGATTTTACAACAATGTGCAAATATTTTCTGAGGCCTTACATTATGTAGTCTAATTTGTACATTCTGATTACATCTATAATGTCAAAATGATTTAGTTTTTGAGTTGATTCTCCTACAGGGCAGAATTCCCACAGGTCGGAATGAGGCTGGTTTGTCTTGGTTTAATCTTGGCTATTTGTCTATGGGTTCTCAACTTAAGACAAATGAAGGCAAAGTTTGGCAACTACATGTCTATAGTTCACCTGCGGTCACAGCCTTTACAGCAGAACATACTCGGATACTCAGTGTTCTGCACATTGGCAAAAAACTAAACAAAACGCTGCATCTAGATGGAAAACATTTCAAATTGTGGTCTTTTGACTTATCTGTTATATTTCCCACTATAACCTGCTTTCAATCTGTAGAATATTGAATTGATAAAGCTATAGGAAACTTTACAATAATATGCATTTTTGTGAAACTATACAATGTTTTATTTGCACTGACTTTTTTTTAAATAACTTTTTTTTTTTTTTCTCAGAGAGCATACTAATACTGGCACTCAAAATGTAGAACTGAAACTAAAATTGTAAACAAAGTCTGCATGAAACGTTGCTTGCTGCTCACACCTGTTTCACACATACTCCGTCTGCAGTGCGTATGCAGTCCGTGTGCGTTACGTATGTGGTGCAGCACGGACTCGATGTGCTTTCACACAGGACGCGACGCTCCTGGAACACAACTGGAATCCGTTAGCATGGGTGTGTAAAAAATATGCAACGCATACGCACTGCTGACGGAGTATGTGTGAAACAGGCGTAAGGTTGTTTGCACCTTGTGCAATGTGGAATTAGTTTACAGCTTTTTCAAGCACTTTGTGATGCATTTTGGAAACAGGAGATGAGCCCCTTTTCTAATGCACCATCTAGCTTGATAAAACCCTTCTCAAAGACTTACTGTTTGTCAATTTTATTTGGGTAACACACCTTCGGGAGAATTCGAGTGAGCCATTTTAATCTTGATTAATCTAGATTAATTTCAAGATCACAGTGAGATTAATCTAGATTAAAAAATTAATCTATGCCCACCACTACTAATTATTATCTGTATTGGGCCACTTTAAGTCAAGGATGCATTTATAACATGTATCCCCACCACCACCCTTTTTTTCTTCCTTTTATCCATGTGCTTCTTGCTCAGATTTGATACTCCTGTCAGTGCAAAGAGACCCATATCACGTTCAGGAAAGTGGCCTGTGGGAATTCTGCCACTCTGTGAAATAATGTTATAGACTACACTATAATGTCCCCTCCAAAGACATGCTGATTTCACCCTGCAAGTCTTGATATCTGCAATAAACTTTGCACATTGTTTTTTTTTTTTAAATCATGTATATAGTTTGCAGTTTCAACAGGTGGAGGAGGAGCATCTGGTAATGTGCATGCTAGAGGATCTGTTGTACGAAACAAAATGTAACCGTCAATTTCCATCAGATGTTTTAAGACTGTAAGTTGATGCAGAATTCCATAAAATGGCAAAAAAAAAAAAAAAAAAAAAAATACTGACGATTTCTTTAACCAGCTTGCCTTAGGAGGGTTGTCGTAGCATTTCCCTTTAATCTACATAACACTCTCAAAAATGATCACCTTGTTCTCCTCCGTTCCAGGAGACAGAGAGGCCAGGCTTTTAATGTCAGTGTCAGGGGCCATGTATTCGAGGTGATGGGCTCCCCACACTGGTTTGGTCAGATTTTCCCAACGCTGGATGAAAAACAAAACACATAAAGAATGGGCAACATGCTTGTTCGAAGCAGTTCACATAGTCCTACTGTATGCATTCTGAATAAAATCAAGCTACTTTAGAGAAGAAAACTACAATTATATATATATATATATATATATATATATATATATATATATAAAATAACAAAATATATACTATAATAGATATATTTTATAATAGATATAGTAGAAATAATGTTAAAATAACACAACAATGCTCAACAAATGAAATATCTGCAGTTTCAATGACTTCCATATTTTCATTTCTTATTTACCGAGATGCAGTTTGAGAAATAATCATCTGGTTGTTTTTAGTCCGAGTGAGGAAATTTCCCTCTTGCCAGTATCCTTATATAGATATGAGCATATTTTCCTAGTGTCATCCTCACAAATTGCTAAACCCCCAAATAACATCATTTAGTTTTCTTTCCTTAAAAAGTAACAGAATGCCTTATTGCATTATAAAAACATGAGATTAAACACATTTACTATTAGTTTGACAGTCCTATTATTTCTTATTTCCTCCTGCATCCTCCTTTGCTAGTTTTCCTACACATACATGCCACAACCCTCAGCTGTATGTCAGTATACAGTGTGTTTGGAAGCAAACATTGAGGGGGTGAGGCATTGTGGTCTATCTGACAACTGTTAGCCTAGTAACTATAAATACACACAACGCTTTCTCATGCGATGTAATTCTGATGCTTTTCAGTGAAGTAACACTGGATCTCAAAATAAACACACCTACTTCTATTTCAATGCTCTCCACACCTTTCATGCATTAGTGCAAGTGCACGGAAAATAGAGCAGTGCTTTCAATAGGTTGAAATGGTGCAAACCTCTCTGAATGTTCCCTTGGCCGCAGAGAGCTTGTACACAACGCTAACGGGGATACAGAGCATGGAGGACAGAGCCAGACACCATCCGATCACCTCGCCCCACCATGGGTACACATACACATTGTTGTAGGTCAGAGGCTTGTAGTTCAGCAGATGAAACAGAAAGATACCCTGAAGACATAAAGAGCAATGGCATCCATATCAGTGTCAACAATCTGATTGAACAATAAAATCTTAACACGTCTTTTTATATCGATTTTAACCTTGTTCAGGTCAGTCTGACCTACATCCAATTTTCAAATTGCCTTTATTTCTTCTTGACATTTTGTAAAGTGTTCATATTTTAGGGTCATGAATGAGCTTGCAAAGTGTTGATACGTAGACATGTTTTGGAAAGGCTGTACAAATTTGTTATGACTTTAGTGTTGTGGGTCAAATTGACCTCCATTGGTTTCCTTGCAATATTCAAGTTCAAGTTTAAGTTGAGCTTTATTGTCATTCCGCTGCATGTGTGGACATACAGTGGAACGAAATGTCATGCCTCACAGGACCACGGTGCTACATAAATACAGACATACAACAATTTAGTAAAACAGTATAAACCTACACACAACTAACCTACTGACATCATAAGTGAAGCAGCTGACTGGACAACAGTGCAAGATGATTTGTAGTGCATGAGCATGTGAACACATATTACTCAGTACATACAGCAGTGTGTGAAAAGTGTCTAGTGTGCATACATGTGCATCTCAAAAAATTACAATATCATTAAAAAAGGTATTTATTTTTTGTAATTTAATTAAAAAAAGCGAACTTTCAGTTTCCAGAAGACAATCATTGACACCCTCTACAAGGAGGGTAAGCCACAGAAGGTCAATGCTGAAAGCGCTGGCTGTTCACAGAGGGCTGTATCAAAATACAGTCATAGAAAGTTGACTGGAAGGAAAAAGTGTGGTAGGAAAAGGTTACACAAGCAACAGGGATGACCACAGCCTTGGGAAGATTGTCAGGAAAAGCCGATTAAAGAACTTGGGAGAGCTTCATAAGGAGTGGACTGATGCCAGAGACATTTAGCATTTCATTTGGAAATCAAGGTCTGGAGTCTGGAGGAAGACTGGAGAGGCACAGAATCCAAAGTCCAGTGTGAAGTTTCCAAATTCAGTGATGATTTGGGGAGCTGTGACGTCTGCTGGTGTTGGTCCATTGTGTTTTATCAAGTCTAGAGTCAATGCAGCCATCTACCAGGAGATTTTGGAGCACTTTATGCTTCCATCTGCTGACAAGCTTTATGGAGATGCTGATTTCATTTTGCAGCATGACGTTAGCACTTGCCCACAGTGCCAAAACCACTTCCAAGTGGTTTGCTGACTAAGATATTACTGTGCTTGATTGGCCAGCCAACTCACCTGACCTGAACCTCACAGAGAATCTATAGGGTATTGTGAAGAAGATAAGTAACATCTGACAAACAATACAGAGGAGCTGAAGGCCGCTATCAAAGCAACCTGGGCTTCAATAATGCCTCAGCAGTTCCACAGGCTGATCCCTTCCATGCCATGCTGCACTGAAGCAGTAATTCGTGCAAAAGGAGCCCCAACCTTGTGCTGAGTGCATAATTAAACTTGCTTTTGAGATATTGAACATTTCGGTTTTGTACATCTTTTTTTGTTTGATCTTTGAGAAAAAAATTTTTTTAAGATACTGAATTTTTAATTTACCTAAGCTGTAAATCGTAACCATCATAATTAAAACAAAAAACTCTTGAAATATTTCAGTTTGTGTGCAATAAATCTAGAATATAAGATTTTTTTTTAAATTAAATTAAAAAAAATAAAGAACTTTTCCATAATATTCTAATTTTTGACATGCACCTGTAGAAGAGAATTGCACAAAAATGATTTGAATTGCACAAATAAAAGAAAAAAGAATGTTTCAGTTTTTCTGTGATGTGGAAAGGTTGGGGGGGGGGGGGGGTGAGATGGTTCATGGTTCAGGAGGTAGGGGGCTTGTGTGGGGTTTCAGAGGAGGGCGGGTGATTTGAGTTCAGGGCTCTCACAGCCTGGCGGAAAAAGCTGCTGAGCAGTCTGGCGAAGTGGGCTCTGATGCTCCGGTACCGTCTTCCTGATGGTAGGAGCTGGAAGAGACTGTGGGAGGGATGAGTGAGGTCCTTCATGATACTGTTGGCTTTGCTGGAGCATCATGTGTGGAAAATGTCCAGGATGTAGGGGAGAGGGGCACCAATGATCTTTGCAGCTGTGTTCACTGTCCACCGGAGGGTCTTGTGGTCTGCTGCACTACAGTTCCCGCACCAGACAGTGATGCAGCTGGTCAGAGAGCTGTCGATGGTCAGTGGGGGGAGGTCAACAGAGTTTCTCCTGAATTCCATCACAACCTCCTTTGTCTTCTCCACAGTGAGGGACAGGTTGTTAGTACCACACCATTCAGCCAGCTGTGCCACTTACTCTCTGTAGTGTGTTTCATCGCTGTTGCTCATGAGACCTACCACCATTGTGTCATGCGCAAACTTGATGATGTGGTTGAACTTGGCAGTGCAGTCGTGGGTCAGCAGAGTGAAGAGCATTGGGCTGAGCACACAGCCTTGTGGGGCACCTGTGCTCAGTGTGGTAGTGCTCGAAGTGTTGTGGAGACACAGACCGACTAAGGTCTACCAGTTAGAAAGTCCAGGATTCAATTACAGAGGGAACTTTTAAGGCCCAGCAGGTTTAGTTTGTTGATGAGCTGTTGTGTTATTATTCTGTTGAATGGTGAGCTGAACTCGATGAACAGCGTTCTGACATAGGAGTCTTTATTCTCTAGGTGTGTGAGAGCCAGGTGGAGGGTGGAGGAAATTGCATCGTCTGTAGATCGGTTTGGACGGTATGCAAACTAGAGCGGATCGAGTGTGTAGGGGAGGCTGGTTTTGATGTTATGCATGACTAACCTCTCAAAGTACTTCATCATGATTGGAGTCAGTGGTGGTCGCTTAGACTGGACACAGGTGATTTTTTTGGGTACCAGTATTTTGAGCTATTTTATGATCGTTGTGGATTTGAGACATGTGGGGACGACATTTAGGGACGGATTTTCTATCTGAAACTCAACTTTGGAAATCGGGTCAAAAATATTGTAGCTTTCTAAACACTTAAATATGTAACACATGACACACTTTATACACTTTATGAAATTTTTGTTACTTGAAATAAAATATAAGAAACTTTAGTCATTTTCTCATTTTAGTTAGTTTATCTTGATGCACTAAAATAACTAAAATTAAAAATGTAAATGAAAATTATACAAATTTAATTTATGTTTAAAAAAGATAACAAATACAAAAGAATTTACAAAAGCACACCATTACTAAAACTTTAATGACAATTAAAATGAAAACAGAAAATAAGTTTACAATTTAAAAAAATACATATATATTTATAAAAATGGTCATGACAAAAAAAAACATTTTTGTGTCTTTTTAGTGCAGCTTATTTTGAACAATAATATATGGGTCAAAATGACCCTTAACACAATAGTAATAGACAAGCTTCAACAGAGGTTTCCTGTGTTTACCAAGAATTGTTTTTGTTTTTCATAGTGTTGATTCACAACACTAAAGTTATATCCAGTTTTTTAACACAAAAGGAGGGTTAAATGGCATACATATTGACAGACATAACCACTTTTGAACAGATGGGAGTATTTTTCAGCACTCACCATGCAAACACATGGAGTTATAAAGGACCAGCACCATTTCATCCATGGGAATGGCCGGTAACCGATCATACGGGCAATATCATCCATGAACCTGTCAGCACCTGCACACAGTGGCATGAAGTCAGCGCTCTTTTGGGTGTGTAGAGCATTAGAATATTAGAATAGAGTTACTGCCAGCACAGGGTCCTATATGCTATTCTTATCTCTTAATGCAGCAAACACTGGAAGTACTCATAATAAACTGATGAGACAAGAGAATGGAAAAACGGCTACATGAAGAGATTCTCACCATAAACCCACGCGACAACCACGCATTCCCAGAATGCTTGCCAGAGTAGGGTCATTCCACTGGCTGAGTAGTAGTCAAAAAGCTGGAAGACGTACATCCCTCCCTGTAAACGAAAATTGATAGGAAATCAAAATAGAACCTTATCATTTTATAAATGCCTCACAATCAGTTCATGTTATTTTATAGGGAAAAATAAAACAAATATGAAATATACTCTTTTCACAAAGAGTATAATAATATAGTGGTATATTAAATATATAAATGCATATATACAAGCATAGAAAAGATTGGGGTTGGTACATTTCTATTTTTTTGAAAATAAATTCTAACATGCCAGTCAAGGCTGCATTTTTATGCAGTAAAAATATTGTGAAATATTATATCAATTTATTTCTTTTTGACTATTTTAAAATGTAATTTATTCAGGTGGTCAAAACTGAATTTTCAGCATTACTCCAGTCTTCAGTGTCACATGATCCTTCAGAAATCATTCTTATATGCTGATTTGGGCTCAATAAACATTTCTTATCATCATCTAAGGGAAAAACTGTCATTCATTTTTTCAACGTTATATTATATGGGATTTGCAATTTTTCAAAAAGATTTCAAAATTTAGGACATAAAATATACAACCCGAATTCCGGAAAAGTTGGGACGTTTTTTAAATTTTAATAAAATGAAAACTAAAAGACTTTCAAATCACATGAGCCAATATTTTATTCACAATAGAACATAGATACCATAGCAAATGTTTAAACTGAGAAAGTTTACAATTTTATGCACAAAATGAGCTCATTTCAATTTTGATTTCTGCTACAGGTCTCAAAATAGTTGGGACGGGGCATGTTTACCATGGTGTAGCATCTCCTTTTCTTTTCAAAACAGTTTGAAGACGTCTGGGCATTGAGGCTATGAGTTGCTGGAGTTTTGCTGTGGGATTTTTGTCCCATTCTTGCCTTATATAGATTTCCAGCTGCTGAAGAGTTCGTGGTCGTCTTTGACGTATTTTTCGTTTAATGATGCGCCAAATGTTCTCTATAGGTGAAAGATCTGGACTGCAGGCAGGCCAGGTTAGCACCTGGACTCTTCTAGGACGAAGCCATGCTGTTGTTATAGCTGCAGTATGTGGTTTTGCATTGTCCTGCTGAAATAAACAAGGCCTTCCCTGAAATAGACGTTGTTTGGAGGGAAGCATATGTTGCTCTAAAACCTTTATATACCTTTCAGCATTCACAGAGCCTTCCAAAACATGCAAGCTGCCCATACCGTATGCACTTATGCACCCCCATACCATCAGAGATGCTGGCTTTTGAACTGAACGCTGATAACATGCTGGAAGGTCTCCCTCCTCTTTAGCCCGGAGGACACGGCGTCCGTGATTTCCAACAAGAATGTCAAATTTGGACTCGTCTGATCATAAAACACTATTCCACTTTGAAATAGTCCATTTTAAATTAGCCTTGGCCCACAGGACACGACGGCGCTTCTGGACCATGTTCACATATGGCTTCCTTTTTGCATGATAGAGCTTTAGTTGGCATCTGCTGATGGCACGGCGGATTGTGTTTACCGACAGTGGTTTCTGAAAGTATTCCTGGGCCCATTTAGTAATGTCATTGACACAATCATGCCGATGAGTGATGCAGTGTCGTCTGAGAGCCCGAAGACCACGGGCATGCAATAAAGGTCTCCGGCCTTGTCCCTTACGCACAGAGATTTCTCCAGTTTCTCTGAATCTTTTGATGATGTTATGCACTGTAGATGATGAGATTTGCAAAGCCTTTGCAATGTGACGTTGAGGAACATTGTTTTTAAAGTTTTCCACAATTTTTTTACGCAGTCTTTCACAGATTGGAGAGCCTCTGCCCATCTTTACTTCTGAGAGACTCTGTTTCTCTAAGACAAAGCTTTTATAGCTAATCATGTTACAGACCTGATATCAATTAACTTAATTAATCACTAGATGTTCTCCCAGCTGAATCTTTTCAAAACTGCTTGCTTTTTTAGCCATTTGTTGCCCCCGTGCCAACTTTTTTGAGACCTGTAGCAGGCATTAAATTTTAAATGAGCTAATTAAGTGGATAAAAGTGTAAAATTTCTCAGTTTAAACATTTGCTACGTTATCTATGTTCTATTGTGAATAAAATATTGGCTCATGTGATTTGAAATTCCTTTAGTTTTCATTTTATTGAAATTTAAAAAATGTCCCAACTTTTCCGGAATTCGGGTTGTATTTCATAAAACAAAAATATCCTATTATTTTCCCATATTCAAAAACTAATATAAACCAGTAATATCATATATTACTGATCAAATCCCTAGTTCCACCCTACATTATTAATATTTGGTTTTACCCTGAAATACGTGTCATATGTCTCATGAATTTTTAATCTTTACACAATTTGTCAACTTCATCTGTGAAAAACAAATGAATCAATATCACAAATGCTACATGTCAGTTTTCTTGTGTAAACCCTCACTGTGAGCTTTATGAGTCATGTCACTCCCACATACGGCAACAATTTCCAGTGAAGAAAGATCAGCCTCTGGATGAGAGCGTGACGATCTATCACCCAGAGAAAGGACTTGTGATAAACCATTATATTTTTATCTGACTTATGGAGAGCCACGCGACTGATGCTGATATTCTCACAGCTGATAAAGGGGTGTTTCATTAAGAGGACTCACCTGTGTAACCATGGAGAGATCTATAATGAAGCATAATAAACAGCAGATCGCCACAGCGATTTCGCGCTTATAGCGCATGTAATACTTTCCAGGGAAAAGATCAAGAATGCCAGTTACGAAACCCTCAACACCAACAAACTGGAAAAAAAAACAATATTATGATCTGTTATTAATCGGCTCACTCCAAAATCAAACTCAAAATATTTTCAGTTGCATGGTGATATTTTAATCAAAAACACACAAGGGTAATTCTCTGCCAAATGAAAAGAAAATGTCCTCTGACAAATGAAACAATAACTCCTTTGAGAGTCAAGTTAGATTTAATAATTTCCACATTTGAAACTTCAGATTCATGGCCGTGTTATTTTAGTATCATTGAGATACTATTATAGTTTTAATTAATATTTTCAATGTTTTCTTCTGTTTTAATTTTAAGTGTTTTAATTGTTTCTTTTTTTATTCATTTTTATTTTAATTATTTAATCGTTTTAGAATTTCTTTTATTTCAGTTAATGTTTTTACTGACAAAAACATATATATATATATATATATATATATATATCTGTATATCTGTATATCTGTATATATATATATATATATATATATATATTTATATATCTAAAGTATTATTTTTAATTTATGGTAATATTATAGTGTTAGTTGTTGAATAAATATATTATATAAGTAAATTATTAACAAAAATATTAAAAAGGCAGTTGTTGCATTTTTCATGATCTGATGGCATTAATTTATTTTTTTTTAAATTTAGTGTCATAATTGTAAAAGCAGTAATCAAATACATCTTCATCAATGTTCTGAAAATATGCTTAGATTTTATTATTTAAAGAACACCCCCCCACCCCCCCACCCCCCAGATTTTACTGAATAATTTAACAGATACCTGTGGGTGGCATTTAAAACTTTGGCCATCAATATCCTATAAAAACCAGACACATGATCCTTAATAAGTCTGCATGTAAACTGACCTGACTGTCCAGTCCCAGCAGCAGCAGCATGATGAAGAATAGCGCAGCCCACACCGGAGCCATGGGCATCATAGAAATGGCTTTAGGGTATGCTATGAATGCCAAACCGGGGCCTGGGGGGAGAAGAGGAACATGAGAGTCGTGTCACCATGGGCTACAGGCCGCCCACAACTCAGACACACAAACACACTTACAGCACCAACGGAACAGAGAGAGACAGAACTCAATCAGAGAGAAAGAGAGAGAATGAGAGAAAGAAGCACCTGGATGAGGTGAAACGAAGTGATAGCTCGTGGAAACAGGGGTGCGGGGAGTTCATTTTTCCTACTGTTTGTTTTTTATTGCTCTTCTATATAGAAAGCAGGTTTGGATTAACCATTTAGTTGTTAGAAATCTTTGTTCACTCCATTCTAATGCTTCTCACTGGAGATGAACCATAATGTTGTGTAGACAGCATGTCATTAGATGCTTGTAAGTGCATGCTATCATCAAGGGCGTCTAAATCTATTAACAACATTAGTCATCTGCCATAACACTGGTTTCAGAACACACACGTCCACAAATGTACAATACTGTTAGTTTATGGCAGACAAATTTAACGAGCCGGTTAAGCACAAATTTAAGTCTCGAGTTTGTTATCTGAAGCATTCTGTAGGTTGATTTGCATCCTAAAATACAAAGAGACAGAAAAAGCTTCTGCTAAATGAAGAAATGTAAACTGATCTGAGTCGGCTGATTATTCCGCATTTTAGTTTAATATAAGCTGCTTGACTATTTTAATCATACTGAACTAAACGCTTAAAGGGGTCATATCACAACACTTAAAGGAAAATGCCACCGTTTTTAAATATTCCACTATGTTTTTCCCTCAACTTGGACGAGTTGATACGTACCTCTCCCGTCTCAGTGCGTGCACTCAATCACTGTAGCGCACGGCGCCTCTATGCTAGCGTTTAGCTTAGCACCATTCATTCCTTAGGATCCAAACAGAGATACATTTAGAAGCTAACAAACACTTCTATGTTTACCCTATTTAAAGACGGTTACATGAGTAGTTACATGAGTAAGTATGGTGAAACAAAAAACGTAGCAATTTCTTAAGCGGATAAAAATGATGACTATAATGTTTGGCGGAAGAGCACTTCGCAGCACTTCGACCTCGGCGCAGTAATATCATCACTCAGATATTACTTAACAAAAATCCTCACATATCGAAATGTTTTCATGTGAAGACTATTAAAATGCAGTTATAATACACTTCAGTCGATGATTTCTAATGTTGAAATTCTTCTGATAGAGAAGATCCTGCTACAGAGATCCTTCAGGAACAGTACATGCTTTAACATATTTTCATAGTCAGCTCTGCAGGTCTTTAGGAATAATAATAAATCATACTTAATATTACATTACCGTGACCAGATAGTTGTCAATTGTTGCTTCAGTCAGTGTTGATGTCATGAGTTGAAATATTATTGTTATTAATTTATGTTACTATTACAGTATTAGTTTATAGATAAACCTTTTTTCTTGCTTCGATATCAGTGCAGATAGAAAGATAGATAGATAGATAGATAGATAGATAGATAGATGGATAGATAGATGGATAGATAGATGGATAGATAGATAGATATTCATGTTGCAATCTTGAAAGCAGTTATCAAATACATATCCATTGATAATTTTAAATTAAATTAAAAATTAAATTTATGCATTTAGCAGACGCTTTTATCCAAAGCAACTTACTTATTCAGGCTAACAGTTTTTACCTAACGTGTTCCCTGGGAATCCACAACCTTGCGCTGCTAATGCAATGCTCTACCACTTGAGCCCCAGGAACGCTAAAATCCAAAATCTAAGTGAAATCTAAAAAATTTCTATGGGTGGCATTTAAAACGTTGCCAATTAATATAATTATCAAACATTATCCTTGGAAAGTTTTAATATGAAATCTATTCTTCAGTCGCTGATTTCTAGCACTGAGATTTCAGTTAGCTCTTTTTGGAGTTTAGTATTCCTAAACTTGGTGTTTAGGAATAATAGTATAGTTTGTCATTATTACTGTGACAGGCCAAGTTACGGCTTGTGTTTATATTCAGAAAGAGCCATTTTTACAGTTTAGTTTCAGTAAATGTGAAAACGTCACGTAAAATAACATTTCTCATTAGGGCTGTGAGATTAATCGAAATCTAAATAAAATCGCGATTTGAGTGTGCGTGATTTCTAAATCGCTTTATAGCACGATTTTCCGTGGCCCCGGCCTCCTGCAGTATGTTAACTGAACCAATCAGGATGCAGCGCGCCTAAGTGGAGCGCGAGAACAGAGCAGACTGGGCATATGTGAACTCCAGGTTCACACACTGTCTGTGATGCGTAGCCTTTTTTTTTTTTTCGAGCCCATGTTAACGGATCAGAACATTCACACTGCACGCAGTAAAAAGATGAGAACAGAAAAGGTTATAAATAAAAGGGGGAAAAAATTTTATATGATCTGAGCACGCGCATCTGGTTTTGTTAACAGAGCAAAGAAAATCTGCGTGCGAGCGGATAGATTCGCGTGATTTTAATGTGCTTTCGCCTTACAATAATGTGCTCTCGTTGCTGCTTCTGAACCACGTACACATAACTTACTGTATACGCACTGCAGACGGAGTACGTGTGAACCTTGGGCAATACATATATTGGGCAAAACATATAACACCTGAGGCACCGCTCCAGTAAATAAATAAATCCCTGAACATTTTATTTTTTTTATTTTTTGCCTTATGTCTAGACATTTTGTTTGACATCTTTACTTAGTGATTATTTTGACTTATGTCTGTTCTAGAGACATGTTACAACTTTTTGATAAAGCTCTCATTGGTTTCCTTTTGGAAATATGTTTCAAATTTATACTGAATGCATTTATGACTGTAAAGCATGTCTGTGTGTGTCAAAATCGTGATTAAAATCGAAATCGCAAAACTGATAAAAAAAATCGTAATAGGTTTTTTTGGTCCATATCGCACAGCCCTATTTCTCATTATATGACCCCTTTAAGGAACTGTAGAGGTGGGATATTTTTGTACCAGCAGTGGATACTGTCCAGGACACTGACTTTTACATAACATCTAGGCCTATTGCTTTTTTTATTTAGTTTCTGACAAATGTAGCAAGAAACAGGCAAATGTAATGGAAATACAAGGAAATACACTCATTCAAGAAAGATGTGCCTTATAATAATGTCAAGCGACTGTTTGGAGAAGGTTAGTGCTAGACGTTAGCTAGTTTTTATTGTGTTGGGGTTAAAGCAGACCGAGTGCTGGCCGTGTACAGCTTTTCCACACTTTGGCTTCGTTTCAAGATGAATGATCCTAATTGTGGAATGAGGCTAGGCTACGCTGTGCATGTGGGGCCTGCCCTGCCTGTGACGGCAGACGGTCGTAGGTGCTGACTTTAGGGCTGGGCTGTTGTAGAGGTGTAAATGCTAACATTAGATATCAGAGGATTACCTGCGTTGGCAGACTGCTCCAGGACCCCTCTTGAAATCGAGATGTGCACATCTCAAGAGGCAAAGTTCCTGGTTAAATAATCCTTAAATTAATACTTAAATAAAGCCAAAATATAGATATAGAGATATAAATAAATATATATGAATCACAAGATATAAATAGAACGGGACTGAAGACAATCAAGGAAAACTAGTCAAAGCATCAAATTTATGATGGGGAACCGCTTTTTAACTGTAACTGTCATCTGATTGTGTGCTGCAGGAAAATGAAAAATAAGAAAAAGCCACAAACAATGTGTCAATGGTTTCCTTCTCAAAGTCATCTGGAAGTACAGCACATCACACCCCACTCAAGACATCACGACACAAGCACACTGACACAGAGAGCCTCGCTTAGACCTTGAGATGTGTTTCTAAACCTCATACTGGCACAGACAACACACTAAAAGACAAGGACCAACACACACACACACACTCACACTCATTCCTATACACATACATTCAAAACATATTTGTGTGTCAAGGGTTGAGATACTTCAGATACTATTTTTAACTGTTTTTATAGATATTTCGAATTCATTTTTATTTTTATATCTTCATTAATTGGAAAGTTTTAGTACCTTTGTTGTCATTTTTTTTTTTTCATTTCATATCAATATTTTTTAATACATTTTTTAAATATTATTTTATGTATTTAAGTTCAAGTGTAACAATACAAATCAGAAATGTTCCATTTGCACATAGCTGAAATAAAATAATAATAATTTTTATTTTTTGGTATGTATTTTCCTCTATGGTTTTAGTTTTAGTTCAAACCTGCTGTGACAGTAAAAAGGTGCTAAAATTAGTACAGACTAGAAATGAATTCTGTTACCCGTGGTCAGATCTGTCAGATCTATTAGTGTAAATTTGCTGCTGTGTATTATGTTGAAATTATAACAACAATATGAATGTGAAAAAGAGACTTGAAAAAAAGCAGAAGAAGTGGCTATTTCATTTAAAAATTATTGCAATCTACATTGTTTAATTTGTTAATATCTACAATAATATTAAACTTAATTTAGCATCATGAAAAAGCTGATTCCTCATGATTTGACCCCTTTAAAGCATGCAGTATACTGGTGTGTTAACCCCAACATGTACAAGCAGCGATCAAATTAAAATTCCTTCATTTCAAGGATGTGAGGGTCAGTCTGTATAAAGTCCGTGGCATCTTGCCAGGTCATTCAAAAATATTATCACTTCATACTCATTTAGTCTTGCTGTACAGTCTCTCCTTCAGGCCAAGAACATGCTGTCCTTTACTGAGCCTCACAAACCAGCGCACTGCTTCTGCACCGCGAGCTGAACTGATTCTGAAATGACAGTACTAATTTAACATGCAGGGATGAAAAAAAAAACTGTCTACCCAAGGTTTTTCAGACCTAATTTATAGGCTTAGGAGGTCAAAATACATTTAATTTCCATTTCTGGGGCTAACTTTGGTGTGAATTTCAATTTCAGGCTCAACGGTGCACAATGATATAATATATTTCACTGATTTAAAATGATTTCAAACGCACATGCATGCAGATGATGGGTCGATGTGTCTGTAAATATGTACGTTTCAATAATGTTGACTTTACTACACTGATTGATCTAATAACAGGCTATAATGAATCTGACTATAGAAGGGAGGTGCCTACATTGTTTGAAAGGAGTCTGAAGTTGGATGTCCTAAAAAACAAAGGAAATGGTGTTTGATTTCCAATGGAGGTCAGATGCTGTTTTTCCATTAATTATTAATGGTCAGGACATTGAAAATGTGCAAAGCTTGAAGTTTCATGGGACTACAATCTCTGCATCGCTGAAGTGGGACGACAACCTGAGAGGCATTATTTTAAAAATCTCATCTGCTTTTCACTCCCTGTAATTCATAGGACATAGATACATAAATACATCTACATTTATGTACTGTGTTGTTTTTTTCTGAATGTATTGTTGATGAGCTCACCAAGCAAAATTCAAACAACTAGGCAACAAAAAAATTAATAAATGAGCAGTAAAATTTTTTAGACAATAATTTGGGAGAAATAATACTTTTAGCAAGCTAATGTCCATGTGTTTATAATAAAGTTATATAATGAAATATATATTTATATATATATAATGTGAAAAATGTATAGAAATGTCTGAGTGAACACGTTGAACACTAAGTAACACATTGAATTAAACATGAAATTTTGGGGTAGAAAGACTGAAATATTTTTTTCTTTTAAAATGTAGTAATTATATCTAGTTCTTTTAGTAATGTAACTCCAAATATGTTTTTTTTTTTTTTTTTTACAGTGCATGAAGCTGGCTATAAAACCGTCTCGATTTATTAATGCTCACTATTCTTGATGAAATCGATACAGAAAATTTGGGTATGTGGTTTCCTAACATTTATAGTGTGTGCTCGTATGCATTTCTTTCTTATTGCAACAGCCTTTAGCAAGATATTTATGCAAAAAGGCATGATTTTTATGTAAATCTTGTAGGATGGTCATGTCATGTACAGATCATTAGTGATAGCTTCATGAAAATCTGAGCGACAGCAAACCTTCGTCTGGTGTTCACACTTTAAATGTGAAACATGTAGGCCTATGTGTTATGAACGAACACGTCTGCATGCGAGCGTGAACATCACATAAGAACATGTAGGCCGTTAAATTCATGCCGCATTAGTCTATTAGTCTAGTCTGATGCTTATTCATGGACGATCGGTAGTATTTTTTAACTTAAACATAACATTATAAGTAAATTGTAATCAATGTATTTTCGTTCATGTATGTAAAATCAAGGCATTGCATCTTGGGAACTTTTATCATCCTCAGTGTTTAAGGACAGCATGTAGGAAGAAGAATGTACTTATTGTGATAGCTGGAACTCACAAACATACACACATACCAGCATTCCCATTATAAACTCACACACATAAACAAGTATGCGCACACACACACACACACACACACACACACACACACACACACAAAACAAACTGCTAATCGTCTGGTCCCTTTCACAGTAATATGACTAAGAGCAAATAGCATTATGTATAAACAATCATTTATATTCTGCTTTCAAATGTATTGTCAAACCAACAATAAACATTTACATTAATAAACAATACAAGCCACATATCACACTGCACTGAAATTCATTTACTGTATAGTAACATTATCATCATCATATCACATATGTTCATGACTCACACAATGCATGTTTCATTCATTTTCAGCAGATCACTCTTGCATTAAATATTGATTTCATAAATGTTTTACTAGAACCAGGCCCAGGTCAAAAATGCATTCACTTATGTGCACTAAAAACAAGTCAAGTAAATTATTAAACACCTGCACCTAGATGCACGTAGTTTCAGGGCTGGCAGACACATAAATATGTTTTAAAAATATACATTTACCATCCAGTACAGTACAGTACACAATCTGTCACATGTAATGAAGTAAATGACTGTAGGCTCTTACCTGATTCAGCCACTTTAGAGATATCCACACCTTGTTCAGATGCCATGAAACCTAAGATGGAGAAGACCACGAAACCAGAAAAGAAACTGGTGCCACTATTAATGAAAGCCAGAACAAAAGCGTCCCTGAGAAGAGAAGAAAACACAGACATGAACTGCAGCTCACTTGTGGCATGTGTTTGGCTTTATTTGAATGTGTAACACATTAGATGAAGCCTAAATATGTCAGCATTTTATTTCAGTTAAAAGGCATAAAATACTTCCACCTCATTGTCAGTATTATATTCTTGTGAAGAATTAAAAATACTGCTACAATAGAATTATTTCAATCATTTATCTACTCAAGGTTATAGACTAAAGAATATAATGCATTTAATCATTTTTATGAGATATTGTGTGTTGTAATGCACTGCACTCTTAAAATGTATAACCTTGAATTTGCACATACTAAAATGTACAACAACTGTGTTTACAATTATTGATTAAATGTTAATTTATTAATAATAAGTCAATAATAAAATATAATAAAATTATAATAATACTTTATTTAAAAACTTTATTAAAAAAATAATATATTTTTATATATTATTTAACTATATAACTATAAAAATAAATATTAATAATTTGTAAAATATGAAACATATGATGGCATTAATCATATTAAAATATTTGTTTTGTAATTTAGTAATAATATTCACTTCTAATTTAATACATATTTTTAACATGATAATTAAAGTAAAAAAAAAAAGTGCATGCATTTCAAAATTTCACAGCAGCCTATTTAGTTGTCTCCTTTTGATTATTTGATTAATAACCTAAAAAAGTGCAAAATCTCCAGCAATCAAAACTGTTAATTTAATGACAAATATATATTTATATATATATATTTATATATATATATATATTTATATATATATATATATATATATATATATATATATATATATATATATATATATATATATATATATATATATATATATATATATATATATTTTTTTTTTTTTTTTTTTTTTTTTTTTTTTTATCCTAAAATATATTTTTTTTAATTTTCAAATTAAATCATCCCAGACTGTCAATGTATATATAACCAGCCAAAGTGCCTTGTACATTAGTCAAAGCAAAGAATTGCTGATTCAGTGCTTTTGGTTACTAATGTATCCAGGACATTTGAGATCTACTATTAAAGTGAGAGGCCGTTTGCTCTTTGCTGGCCACATCATTAAAATCCAGCTCCATGTAAGACAAGGTCAGGACTCTCTGATGGGGTGAACGCACTAGACACAACGTCTTTCAGATAGAAAACACACTGGTTCAGAACGTGCAAAAATGTGTCCTTGTCTATTCAAGGATTTGTGGAAGGCTTACTTATAGCAGTCATTGTTGAAGCGGTTATAGCTGCCGAGGGCCGTGAGGGCTCCGAGACCGATAGCATAGGAGAAAAAGATTTGAGTACCAGCATCGATCCAGACCTGAGAGAGACAGAAAGAGTAATGACAGTCAGACAAACAGATCCACTTCTGAAATTATTATTGATGTCAAAGTGGCTCCAGGTACTGGACTTAAAACGCTAAAATGAAACTGCATTGTGTATCATACCTATAAGCAGAGAGAGAAAAAATAATAAACTGAGAAAAAAATGAAGCATACTGAATTACTTTTACACTTATACATTTGGATAAAATCAAACGATGTAATCCAAAGCGGTAGAGAGGTTTGAAGCTCTACAGAAAGCTGGAAGACAGAATTAAAGGTCTCACCTGTGCCTCTCCTAGCTTAGACCAGTCAGGTTTGACATAGTACATGATCCCATCATAAGCACCAGGAAGAGTGACGCCCCGCACCAGGAGAATAATCAGGACCACATACGGGAACGTGGCAGTGAAATACACAATCTGTCAAAGACAAAAATGATGACAGATGGTCAAGTCAACTGTTTTCATTACATACAACTCACTGCTGAAAGAAACCAAAAATCTGCTAAAAATTTCCATGATGTAGATGAGTGTTTTTCCCTTTTAGATTTGGAGAAATTTTGCATTAAATCATTTGTTCAGCAATGGATCCTCTTTTTCAGTGAATGAATGCTGTCAGAAGCCAAACCTCACAATAACCCACAGGACTCAACTGACGTCTTGTGAAATGAAAAGCTGTGTTTTTGTAAGAATCAGATGCATTATTAAGGTTGTTTTAGCTTCAAACTGTTAGTTCTGGCCAAAATACCAGTCCATAATCCATAATAACACTTTCTCCAATAAAAAAGTCCATCTCCTGTTGCCCCCTCAAATCCAAATCCACCAATGTATTTGCTTAAAACAGTTTTGAACTGTTTTCTCTTGTGAATTTTTATATTAGATAAAGCAATATTATGGATAGAGGAGACATATTTTAGTCAGAAGCAACAGTTTAAGGTTAATAACATCTTAATAGATTTATTTATTTATTAGAAACACAGCTGTTTGGACTCTCATTCTGACGGCACCCATTCACTGCAGAGGATCCATTAAGTGATGCAGTGCTACAGAACATTTCTCCAAAATCTGTTTTGATAAAGAAACAAACTCATCTACATCTTGTATGGCATGATGTTGAGTAAATGTCATCTTTGGGTGAACTACTCCTTTAAGGTGTTTATTCTTACTATTAATATCGCTCATACTGTAGTTGGGTATTTGAGGTAACCTAGTTCAAGCCAATAAAATCAGTAGATTTATATCAGAGAATCTGCTGCGTTGCATCTCTTAAATACACTTTATCCCTTTCGGTTCTCTGCAAGGACAGTGTTAGTCACATGCTGAGCAATGTGTCATGTGAATGAAGTTGAGAAGCATGTACTGCACGTCTCACTGCCTTCTATCATCAGATCATCACTGATTTTTTTTTCAGCAAGAGGAGGTTTACTGATTCAACAGCTGGGTCCAAACGGTCTGAACTTTGAACTCTGACGAGATGATGTTATCAGGGAGCACTTACATGAAACTTGCTCATTCCAAGCCTGGCTGGTTTATGGACTTAGCTCTCATGTCATGTATTGTCTGACGAGCCTGGCAGCCTTCTGTAGTTGCTCCACATAGACACAGAAATGTAGGACAGCCATTCTAGATCAAGCCCATTGCATTAAAAGCATGCCGCTTGGCCACAGACCTGCACAGACTTCAACTGCTTCTGCAAACCTTGTCTCCTGAATTCCATCGGGAAGACGAGCTCAACTCTAAAAATACAATGCTGCCCATTTACAACAAAAACCACGGTCACTGTTTAAGACGTGCAGTGCATAATGAGAGCTTTCTGAATTCTCCACCTCATCTTTGTCTGTCCACATTTCAGAGCCATGTCATATATATATGTATATTAATAGTTGTATTCTGCATAGATGCATTAAATTGATAAAAAGACATTGCCAGTAAAGACATTTATAATGCTACAAAAGATTTCTATTTCAAACAAATGCTGTTTTTTGAACTTTCTGTTCAGCAAATAATCTTCTAAAAATATATTTCACAGTTTACACAAAAATATAAAAGCAGCACAACTGTTTTCAACATTGATAATAACAATAAATATTTCTTTAGCAGAAAATCATCATATTAGAAAGATTTCTGAAGGATCATGTGAATAAACTTCATAGCATTAGCAGTCTGATGCATGGCAGTTGAAATCAAATACTCCCACTGCACCATAAGCTCTGTTATCAGCTCAGACTTTAAGATTCAATCCGTCCCGCTTTTTCAAGTTACTAATAAGATGCAGATATAGACCTGAACTAAAAAAAACTGTCAGTAAACAAAATAAACAAAGCATAATATTTAATCAGATTCTGAAATAGCCAATAAGCTCTCTGTAACACTGGCTTATTGTGTGCATGTGTGTGTGTGCTTCAGTTGTCTGAAAGAGCTTGACTCAACGCTTACTCAAAGTGTCCTTTCCATCAACGAAAAACTATGAAGTAAAATCACGAGCTGGCAACTATGAGTTCAAATAACCTACTTTCCACTATTTACTAGAAACATTGAGTTCACAGGAGTAACTCGTTCATTATACAAGGATGACCTTCTATTACAGTAAAGGCATTATTACTATATTATTAAGGGTTCACATGATCCCGCCTCTCTAAAAGAGAATACGTCTGTTGGTCATTGGTACGAGCTCCTTCTCACGTCCCACTGCAGAAACCTGCTCGTGATCAACCAGTTTCACTGTGCCTTGCTGATAGGGCACTCTACAACATTTTCCACCACACCCCCATTGCAAATAATGTTGCCATAGCTATTGTTCTACCTCAATCCTGCACTACTGTGACAAAGCAGAAGTGGGTGGAGCTATGCAAAGGTTACACAAGAAAGTCACAATGTACTTGATAGCACAAGCTAAACAAGGGAAATGCAATAAAACCTTGTCTTTGACAAAAATATTTTTATGAGTTTACGTGCAGCATAATAGAACGATTACACAAGTACATATGAAGTATCCTTCAAACTGATCTGTTAAAGCTGGATTCAACTGACTAGTTGCATTACAAAAGACTGAAATGACTGGGAATATACTGTGTGCTCTGTTCCCAGATACACCCTGATGTGAAACATAAGATCTGAAAATGACCAAATATTGTCTCTCATCAGTGTCTCATGATCCTTCAGAAATCATTCTAATATGATGATTTGCTTCTCCAGAAACATTTCGGATTATTATCAATGTTGAAAACTGTTCATATTTCTGTGGAAACCATGATATATTTTTTCAAGATGCTTAGAAATGATGAATAGAAAGTTCCTAAGAACAGCATTTATTTGAATTCTTCCGTAAAAAAAAATGTAATGCATAATTTCTGTATAAAAATAAAAAAACTATTCTTTAAAAAAATAAAATAAATACATTTATATTACTGACCTCAAATGTTAGAAAGGCAGTGCATATTTGAAAATATATTAAAAACAGTACTTTTTCAAAGAAACTTGTAATGTAGCTAGTAAATGTTTGACCGTAGTTTAACTAGTGGTTAGTAGCTCCACTGTTACATAACCAAGCTTAAGTTGTAGTGCAGGCCATGTGACTGAGTGCTGCT
>NC_081788.1:25878409-25953409 GCF_963082965.1 Carassius carassius | reverse complement strand
GATGAAGACCCGAAGGTCGAAACGTTGCTTGAGCTTAATTAAATTCCTTTGGAGCAGTAGTTTTCAGTGTGCAGACTTCACTTCTTTATTTGATTATAAATATAGATTCCCACACCTCCCCCTTACACGACAGATGGATATGGAAGCTCTGTCAACACATATGGACTCAGTCAAAAGCCAATGACATTGTTTACATGTAGGTGAAAACAATGCATCTCCAGCATCAGTATGTACTTCCAATGTCAATATTAAGAACTTTATATAATGTTTTAGGTGGTTGTAGAATGCATATTTTATCTCTCATCTGAAGGATCAGCCCGCATTTATATAGACATTACGAAATAAGACTCACAGTGTATTTCGGACTTATTAATTCATAATTATTCATTCATAATTTTCTGGGTTTCCGAACGCAGAAGTGTAATGGATGCTCATAACCAGAAACGGGTTGTGTTATGAACTCATAATATGATTGGCAGATGAGCAGTGTCTGAGCTCCTTTGAGTCAGAACAGCAATCGCAGAAGAGAACGGGCAGAAAGCACTGGAAGCAGCTGCTTATCAGTAAATCAGTGGAAAATGAATAGAATGTATGATTCTTGCATTTTGAAATGAAAACACACCAGTGTAAATGCACCCTAAAAGTCGTGTAAACTGAAAACTATTTAAACTTTATTAAAACTATTTGCACAGATTTATTGTGTTGGTTACATTTTGTTTCTTTGTGCAGTGGCTCAGGAGATCAGAGTTTGAGTCTGCAAAAAGGTCAACAAGCTTGCTTTTTTTTTTAGTTAATGTGTAACGTTATCTGGTTAAAACTGATTTTCTAAAATTGGTATTGAAAAAAGTATCATTCAGGAACCAGTATCCAATTCAAGGTATCGTATCAAAAAAATTTTTTACGATACCCAGCCCTACATACATATATTAGACCTTTTTTTTGCAGTGGGTAATAGGAGGACTTTCCAAACGGCTACCACCACAAGTATATTTCAAACCTGTTTGAAGCAAAGCATTCAGGCTTGTTGTATCATGTTATAAATAATAAAAACGTGCGAGGTGCGGCTCACTTTAAGAAAAACAAGTAGTGTGATGCACGATTGTGGTTTGCAAGTTTGGATTTATTAATCATGTCCATACCAAATTATACAAGAGGAACTATTTTTTGTAGGGATGCACGATCATGATTTTTCATGGCCGATTCCGATACCGATTTTTTACAAGCAAACTGGCCGATTCCGATAAAGATTTCCGATTTTTCAAGAAAAGAAGGAAAGTGTTCATAAGCAAAATGTTTATTAGGTATTTAATAGGCCAAGCTGGCGTTTGTCCATTGAAAATAATAACTACAACCATCTGAAATTTAACGGCAGTATCTGCACAGTAAGTAGACTACATTCAATACAAACATAGATGTTACAGACATCAGCATTTAGCTTTCGTTTTTGAATTGGGTTGAAACTACATAGAACTGGCCTTAAATGAAAAGATTAACTGGCACCATGTGAAATTAAAGGAAACAACTGCATAGTTCTACAATCCAAACAACACAATCAACACACATTCAATACCAGTGAGACTAAATAAAAGTATGCTATATAAATACATTATTCCAAAATGTTAAAATCAAATAATGTTGGTGCGAATAAAATAAAGATGCAAAGTGTTTCATTCATACAATTAAAAAAAATAAAAAATAGGGTAATGATTCTATATTTTTTTACTTGAGCAAATGAAAAATAAATAACTATTGTCTGAAGTAAAAAAATATAGATGTGAATCATTAACCTAAAAATTTAATTGGATGAATGAAACACTTTTTTTCAGTGTGCTACAGCAGGTGTTTTTTAAATCAAATTAAGTCAATGTAATTTTAAGGTAAAATAAAAAATAATCATCCTTTACAGAACTGACGTTTACTTCTGGCTTTTCAAACATGTATGCAAGTTCCACTTTACAAAAAAAAAAAAAAAAAATCAGTTTTGTCACAGTTTATTCTGTTTCGTTTCTCATCCAACAACGCGAGAAGTTGAGCTGAAAATCCCTTCACAGGGCACGGACGGGTACAGTATATGGAAGTACGCTCGCGCAGCTTCAGTAGGCGCAGGAAAGGCTCTTATTTGTGTGCCAGTACACCAACGGCTGATCGCTTCCTGCTATCTGTGCCTCACACGTGTAGCTCTGCACTTCCAGAGCTGAACGGCTGCCCGTGTCCTGCGCACAGATCTCGAAATACTTCCACACATATTACATGATAGCGGATGATTACAATGTAGTCTGTGCACGCGAGCGCACTTCCGGAAAATCGGCCGAAAAAAGACCAAAAACCGTCCGATTGCCGATCGCGTATTTTAAGCAAAAACCGTCCGGTTCCGATTTATGGCCGGTCAACCGGTGCATCCCTAATCTTTTGCATATTTCATTCATAATACTTTCAGATTTTCTACTTTTAAAATTTCATGTTTATTTCAATGTGTTTTTTGCAATTTCTTTGTAATTAATGAAATTTAATAGCAATTCCGGAGTGGAAATTTTTCACTACCTTTTATTTATTTTATTTTTTTATGTACTAGACTATTCACATTCCAAATCAACATTTCCATCATATTGATATAACTCAAAGATAAATGTACAGAGAATATGAATATACAATAGATGAACCCTAAAGCACCCATGGTTAGGCCCCAGTCAGAAAAAAGGGATTAAAAGATTAACAGATGCTATTCTTAATCGTCCGTCCACGTGGAACGAGGAACTGATGTCAGTCAGGCAAGAAGCCAACATGTCCTGCTGTGCTGGCATCACTGGCCTTCTCATGCCTTCCTATTCAGAACCTAACACATTACAGAGTGCTCAATTTAAAATCTAATTTGAATATAGACATTTTTAAATAATGAATTTTGTACGGTTATTAATGTTGGAAATTAAATTTAGTCAAAGTTTGGCCATGTTGATGTGCCTTATGAGTAGAAATACACATTACACAACTGCATAAAAAGTGTAAATGATTTGCAACCTAAAAATATATATACATAAAGAATTATTTACAATATATATTTTTAACTTCTTGACTCTTTCTTTAACTACTGAAGCACAATAACAAAAGCAGATTGTTATTAAAAAGTGTCAGAGTGCTAATACTTGAGTACGGGAAGATTTCAGCAGGGCTGTGATACTGTACTACAGATCCAGCGCTCAAGGACAGGTGGAGGGCTTTACTGCAGAAATGGTAAATCTACCGACTATGTGGCCACCATTCTGTTCAGCTTGGCCTCTCTTAACTCTGATGCACCACTACACAATGCGGCAAAATACAGCCAGTAACCTGGCAACAGAAAGTCTGGACCATTACTGCGTCGCACAGAATTGTATAAGTGTTAGTGACGGCACAGTGTCAATCCCAACAGCTCAGTGAAAGATCTGTGACCTCAGATAGCACAGACAGAAGAGTGAGCAGCTCACTGAATTGAGGGAAGATCTGTATAAAGATAAAGCAGCTAATGTGACCTCTGACCTCTACCATAAATACTTACAGTAGAGGCTGAGTGTTATCAAGTTACATGCTCTAAATTGATGCACAGTAACAAACAGTACATGCAGAAGATTAAAACCTAGTGTCAGGGGTTAGTTTATATATCTAGCCTTATGTTTTGTACAGTTTAAGTGATTCTTACCTAAGTGAGTGCTACAGATTAATCTTTAAAAAAATAACTTTATATAGACCTCCTGTGAGCTCACGAGTGATTTGGCTAGGAATAAATTAATAGCACTGCATCAAAACTGCATAGGCTCCAGACACAAACACCTGGAGTTAAAGAGGGATGCGGAGAAACGTTCTCCTATAGCAATTACTGTGATATATTCAATGAACCGGTGACACAACAATGGAAATGTACTATTTGATGACCTGTATGACTTACTTTCTCGCATATAAAAATGAATAAAAATGACAAAAGCTCATAATAAAATTACTAAATTTTAAAAAATATAAATTAAAGTGAAAACTAAAATATAAAAATTAAAGCTAACACTGAAAAAAGTCTTATGAAATTATATTTTTGTATGAGGATGGACTAAAATGTATCTCGTTTTTCATTCAAATCTTGCCTGACAGTCGTGGCCACCTTTCTCTTTCACTGTACGAGCAACTGTGATTTTCGGCTATAAATATATACAGTATGAGCATAGGTAAATAACATGATTTTTATATTTGGGTGAACTGTTCCTTTTAAGGAAGAAAAACCAACCTATGCATAAAAAATTCCACAAGTTCAAATTTGACCTGGCTAAAGTAAAGTGCGGAAAGTAAATATCACAAGTATCTCACTGACTCAACCTGTGAACACAGTAAAAGTCAAGAATGTGTGTCTGTGACATGATCCGTTTTTATTCTCCTCCTGCCAGCAAGACCTTTTTAGTGTTTGACAGGCCTGATTTGATTTGGCAAAACAATTCAGGAGCCAGTATTGCACACAAAGGCGGCACGTTGAGTTTGGCAACCTGCACCGGGACACAGTAACTCTGTTACCTTAGAGCTCCTTGTTGGGGGTAAAGTAACTATTTGAGCAAGAGGAGCTCCAAGTGTCAGCCAGTTCTCACTAGACGCTCATGCGTCTTATATTTCTCGAGCTGGCATGTCTTATTTGAATCACTTTTTGTTTTCAGGGGGAATTGATGGTCGTTGTGAAATGTTCCCAGCGGTCGGTTTCCATGACCTTTCCCCTCTACCACAGGTGGTTGAGACTTTAAATCCAAATCACACTGACATCTTCTCTATCTAAATAACCAGATGAGAATGAAATCAAGTTATCTGTCAAGACAGAAAGGAATTGCAACCCAAGTGCTAACACAACATTGATCAAGTCTTGACATTTCTCTCACTGCAGGCATCCAGGGAAGTTCCAAAGACAAACGCTGCTTTTGGAAGAGATATCGTGATGACTGTTACAATTCACACATTCAGTGTAATGTTATACATCTTGAAGAAACATTTTTCAGTCTATAATTGAATAAAAAAAGCAAAACAATATTGGAATTTTCCCAAGAATAGTGGAAGAAAAAGCCAAAACTTAAAAAATGAAGATCTTTTAATGTTTTCGAAAGAAGTCTATGGTGCTCACCAAGGCTGCATTTATTTGATAAAAAAGTCAAAACAGAATATTGTAAAATATTAGTACAATTTAAATTGATGTGTTTTTATTTGAACATATTCTAAAATGTTATTAATTTCTGAATTTCAGGCATCATTACTCCAGTTTTCAGTGTCACAAGATTCTTCAGAAATCAATAGAATATGGTGATTCGCTGTTTAAGAAACTTTTTCAGTTATTATACATTTTGAAAATAGTTTTTGCGGCTTAATATTTTGTGAAATCTGTGATACACAACCATTCAAAAGTTTGCAGTAAGTGAAGAAATCACATTGAGTGGGGGTGGAAGGGTGCAATCGCTGACGCACACAAAAGCATGCATTCGCTTTCATTTTCAGCGGGGGAGGGGATGGGGAAGGGGAGGCATGGCCCAGGAATCCCTGAATTAAACTGATAAGAATTGACTGCAAAGACAGTCATAATGTTACAAAAAATAATATTTTAAATAAATTATGTTCATTGAACTTTATATTCAAAGTATCCTAAAAATGTATCATGGTTTATAAAAAAAACATTACACATAATAATAAGAGCATTATTAATAATTGAGCACCAGTAATAATTGAACAGCAAATCTGTATAAAATTTAAATGATTTCTGAAGGTGAAACTGAAGACTGGAATAATGATGATGAAAATTCAGATTTGCATAGCAATTACATTTTAAAATATTGAGATAGAAAATGTATTTTAAACTGTAATCATATTTTACAATATAACTGTTTTTACTGTATTTGTAATCAGATAAATGCAAACTTGGTGGGCATAAGAGACTTTAAAATAAATCTTAAATATTCCAAATCGTTGTCTAGCAGTGTAAGATCTAGTGAGGATTCCTCTATTACATAAATTGTTATGTCAATTTCAACAATCCCATTGGTGTACTGGACTCTAACACATTTAACCTAACGTTGTCTGGATAATAAAACTAATTGTTTCATGTTTAATAGAATGAACATTCTATCCTATCCCCCTGGAGTACATCAGGACAAAAACTCTAACATACTGCTTCACTGCTAACGTATGGCCATTCATTCAGCAAATGCTGGACGGCATCCAGGTCGCTGGGGACACGGGGAGACAGCTTCGTCATTCAGGCAAACACAATGGATCCCTTTCTAATGGGGTCCTAAAGTGTTACGCAGACTTGGTCTTCTCATTCTATAGCCATCAGTAGATGAGTCATAGAGCAAAAGAGAGAGAAGTTAATGATAAAAGACGCACTATAAATAATACTTATGCCACTTGTATCCATCATTGGACAACAGCTATGTCCCAAAACCTAATGAGACAACTACTTAGACAGCATTTCAGGCACATTTGTGCTTTGCCAAATTAAAGTAATTGCACTAAAGCCATATAAAATCATATACATAATATATAATATATATAGCCTACAATTTCTTTTTAAATTTTTGTTCCAATACAAATGCTGAATTTTCCCTTAAAGCTATTTTTGTAAGGCTATGTGTGACCTCTAATGGCTGCGTAGAAATGCGTGCCCTTGTATGTTTTCATGCACTGCATGGAATGGCTCAAACTAGACTTTCATATATTCTATATAGAGCATTTTCTCCATCGATATCCATTTATAGCTGCGTTTGTTGCTTTGAAACACAAGTGTGCAAAGGATGATGCGCAATGTCCGTGTGCAGCAGAAGATAAGTGTTCATTTAACCCCCTATTTATATATAAATGTGTGTGTGTGTGTGTGTGTGTATACACATAACACATACATACATAAACCAGTATGTGTGTAGAAATGTATTTTGGAGCCTCTCTATAGGTGAGTGTGTATTACTGCATTCCAAAAATAATGAGACTCTCAAGGTAACATTACACACAAATATATAAACATGTATGCATACCATACATTATAAGTATAATATTTGAATGAATGAATTTTCATTCATTCAGTATATACAAATAATACTACATGAGTGAATTCTAAACTTGTTAATGGTTTAAGATGAACTTCCACCGTTAATAAGACGATATGCTCGGCAAGGCAATGAAGAATGAACGAACTCATGAATGAATGAGTCAGTCGAGGTGTGCTCCACCGTGCAGTGACGTCACGGGGAGAGCGGATGCGGGAAGCGGGGCACGTCATCGGAAGGGATCTGAATGTGAATGTGCTGCAGAGAGTCACCAAGACGTCCTACCTCCACCATTTTTGTAGCACAGGTACGGGAAGCGCCAGACGTTCCCCAGACCCACGGCGAACCCCACACAGGACATCATGAAGTCCATCTGTCTGGTCCACGTCTCTCGCTCGGGGAAAGCCTGCTTCTTCTCCGCCGCCGATATGGCTCCGGTGGCCGCTGATATGGCGAGGGTCCCGTTGGCGCCTTGATGCGCGCTTCCATTGGGAATGAAATGGCCCTTCTTCTCCTCCACCAGGACCGTGTTCAGGGCGCAGCATTCTGCGTCCAGAGAGGATTTCTCCATCTTCATGTAAACAAAGCAAACGAACCTCCTCACGAGACTCGAGAAGGGCTTAAATCAGCAGTCAAAAATAAATATTTGATCTCTTATTGTTTTTGGATTAAGTCAATTTTATTTATTCACACCAAGATGTCCCTTTTGTTCTTCTCCGGGTGCACGGGATACGGTCCTTTATCCTTTTATTTAATCAAATCTGCAGTGCTATTCTTTACGGATGTTTTTTTCAGTTTCTCTTCAATGTCAAACGGTCAAGGGGATGGCAGTTTGATTCTCTCGCCGAAATTGGCAACGGTTATTACTTGGTTTGTTTTGTTTAAAAAACACGTTTGGAAAATAAATAACAGATCATAAAAGAAAAAAAGACACCGATTTGAAACAGCACCTTCAAAAACAATCCACGAAACACTTAAAGGTGAGTCTGAAGAATCGCATGGGCACGTGAATCTCTCAGAGAGAAGGCGACTGAGGAGACTGCGAAACCAAAGCGGCCTTTACGCGCGCTGATCAGATGAATGTAATGGAATTACATTCACAAATTGACCGCCTAAATCTCTTCAGACCATCGTTCTCGTCGGTATTTAACACGAAGAATGTATAAATGAGACGTGATTTGGTGTCTGCGGGAGGTGCGGCTGCTGCTGTCGCTCTGTGCGCGCGGACGGACTGTCTATGCGTCCGCGCGAAGCCGCTTGGTGTTTTATCGGGCTCGGTAACGTCATTTGGAGCTCAACCCCTCCCCCTCTGTCCCGCTTAAGGAAAACAGGGAATGGAAAGCTCACGTACGCTGCACACTACACTCTGTATACTACACACTACACACTAGACAGCAAGTGCGATTCTGGCTCACTGGAGCTCGGCGCGAGATCAGATCTGAAAGATTTATGTATTTATTTTTAATTTTTTTTTATCGCAGTTCGAATGTATTATGCAATTCATTGCAGTTTGGTTGCATTACGGAAACAATAATACAAATAAATAAAATCTGCTTAAATTAACGACAGTTAAACCGATTGTGATGTACTGTTTCTAACATATAAAAGGTGCTTATATTTATAGTATCTATTTATTTTACATACAAGTGTAAAAATATATGTATATAATCATATAAATCATAAATGTACACACACACAATTTTATACAGAAATATATATTTACAAACATAAATACATGCATATGTATTATATAAGTAAATAAATAACTAATCCATTATTATTATTATTTTCCCTTGATTTTGAGGCAAAATATGATCAGGACAGTGAATTAAGTTCACTTAAAAAAATAAATACATAATCATAAAAAAAAACCTTTAACTTGTTTTCAAAAATGTAAGTGAAATGATCTTTGGGGATGGGGATAAAGACATTTTCTTTTAAAAATTTTCTTTTACCATTACTTTTTATCTATAAATACATATGTCATATAATTACATTTAAAACAGAAATACTAATATAAATAATATAAATACATTTATATTTTTTTAATAATAGTTTTATTAATAATAATAATAATAATTTTTTACTTTAATAGAATTTTTTTGATTGCCAATTATTTTGAGACTAGAAAGCTATTCAACAGATGCGTGAATGCAGTCAGTATGTGTAGTTTGGTATCTAGCACACATAGCCACAGGTTGTGCAGTGATGACTATTAGTCATCAACCACGTGAATCACGTTTTTTGCATTACAAAATACATTAACCTCAGAAGGACTTGTCCCAGTATGGAAAATTACAAACTTACATGAAGCACTGCTGAAGAGTTTCCATTGATTTGACATGTTCTGCCACTAGAAATAAAAATAAACAGATTTAGATACCGAATTGGAATGATTTTATACAAACACATACAAAGTCTCATAGAAATCAATCAATGAGTTTGATCTCTTTTACCATGGTAATTATAATTTACATCAATTTACCAGTTACTATTTATTACAGGAAAACAATGGTAACTTGTTATTTGCAACTAAACACTGTTTTAAAGATCTATATTAATTTATGATGGTTTAACAGTAGTAAAAATACCCGTAGCAAATTACTGTGGAATTTTGGTACAAACTGGCTACCATTTTTTTTTTTTTTTTGTAGATTCTAATTTTACCCAAGTCAGGAGCAGTTTGTCCTGAGGCTGTAAAAGGTGGGAATGGTTTGTCCCTGTGGGAACACAAAATTATACTGAGGTCAGATTTGTCCAAAAATAACCCTAAAATTTTTACAAGAACTTTCTTTTGGAAAGATTTTAAGATTCTTGAAAACCACACATGTATAAGCACTCATAGCTTCAGTGAGTCATACTATAAACATCTCTGGATCGTATTGACTGTTGCAAATTACAGCGGGACATTCTGTGAAATTTATGTGGCTGTTTGAGGAACCCTGCTATGATTCAAGGAAACCCCACATCTTATCTCCATGATGAGTCAACTCATTATCCTATTTATTTATTTTTTCATCATAACTGAGCCAATGGTTTGGTTCCAGGGCAAAGGGGTGAGAGGGAAACATGCAACTTTCTCTTCACGATGAAAAGCAACATGTTTATACATGTTTATGTTTCATATTTCTATTCCATTTGTTACAGATTTAACCATGCATGAAACAATCTTTATTTCTGTGAATTAAAGAAATGGAGAAGTGAAATAAAGAAGCTCTGGTCGTAAGTATAATTTACAGTTTTTATGTTGACTCACAGCTCAGGAGAAACACAAGCTCCATACATTTTAAAATTAGGCAGCTTTGAACCTTAAAAATAGCTTTTCCCTGTCAAGTTATTATACATGTCATTGTATGTTCAAATATGTTTTACCATACTAGTCCATACATTTATTTGAGCACAATATTTAAGTACATTAACAAATTTTGGGTTGTACAGTATACAATATAAGCACTTTAATGTACTGTCTGTTCATTTAATAATTTCAGAATCCTTTTCCTTCTCAATAAAACTGCAAAAAAACGTCCTGTTAGGGGTGTAACAGTTCATCACTTGGACAGTACTGTTAAAGGGACAGTTTTATACTTAATTTATACCTAAATAGTACCTTACTTTAGTACATATTACTACTAGAAGGTACTTTATAGGGGTAAAAAAAAAGAAAGAAAATAATACTTAATTGTCCTATTTAGGGAACTGCCCCAGTAACAAGATTTTGTACCCTAAACAATTTTTGCAGTTTTTCTGTTTTAATATACTTATACTATACTTAATATACTTTAAAATATATTTTATTTCTGCGATACAAAGATGAATTTTCATCAAATCTTTCTAATATGTTGATTTATTATCAATGATGGAAACGGCTGTGCTGCTTAATATTTTTTGGAACCTTTGATACTTTTTTCAGGATTCTTTGATGAATAAAAAGTTAAAAAAAGAACAGCATTTATTCAAAATAGAACTCTTATCCAACAATGTAAGTCTTTGCTATCATTGTTTATCAATTTAACACACCCTTGCTGCAAGTATTATTTTCCATCAATGAATAAATAAATAAATAAATAAATAAACTAAAAATAACTGGCCCCAAACCTTTGAATGGTAGTGTATTTTTGTCAACAAAAATGTATATTTTTTATATTAAAGTTAAAATTTCCACTTTGCTCATGCAGTGCATTGAAAAAAAAATTGGTGTAGAAACAATTTTTACTCAGAAATAGTTAGTAAATTTCACAATTACAAAAAAAGGCAAATAAAACATTGAATTAAACATGAAAGTTTGAAGTAGAAAAACTAAAAAAATAAAATAAGTTATTGTAAAACAGATTCTAATAATCTTTGTTTTATTTGCAACTAACTTTTTTACAGTGTAGATGCCATGCTAATGGTTCACCTCCACAGTTTATGAGTGAATGCATTTTATGCATTTACCTACTGCTAATAAATGATTTGTTCACCAGGCCGCCTTTTCAAGCTGATTCAACTTTTGATGCTGCAATAGAGATCAGATAGAACTGGGCTTAACATTCATGCAAAAGCACTCAGTTCTAATTTAGAAAATGTCCTGCGTGGCAAAACATATGGCCTGCACATTGGAACCCTCTTCAGAAAAAAGAAATGATTGCATAGAAGTCTTTCTTATAGCCAAATGGTGTTGTCAGGGCCTCCAGGCATGGGCGAACACTACTACGATTGCACTTTCACGTTTCTATCGATCTAAGTTTAGTTTAGAATAGACCCCGTGACTTCAAGAGCAGCTGTCTTGCAAAGGTTATGGCCCTTTTTTATAGTGCCTTAGAAATAGCAGCTGCGTGGAGTCAGAACCCGAGCATAACTATGACCCCCACACCCTTCTACCAGCTCAGACTTTGACACACTTGCTGATTAAACAGTGTAGAGTATGATGATACTGCTGGAATAATGATCAAACAATTCAACTGTGACAGATGTTTTAGCTGATACACTACCATTTAAAAGTTTGGATATTTCACAATATTGCAGTTTTTTTTACTGTATTTTTATATTTTAAAAAAAGCAGCCTTGGGGGGCATAAGACACTTCTTTAAAAAAGCATAAAAAATCTTACAGACCTCAGACTCTTGATCTGTATTGTATATGGATTGATGACCATATTGGAGGACTTCTCCGTGTGACTAGCTCTCAGGATATGTCACATGTCACATGCCAGACAAGCAAAAATAGTGCCAATGTAGAAATTTTGATGACAACTCACAAATTCAGGCATCAAGAAGACAATGCAGGTCAAAGTCAACGCGAGACACTACAGGTGAATTGGGTGAATCATTCTTTACTAATAGTTATCACCTTACTTACCAAGTTGATTACATTGATAATTGCAAACATTTTTTGTATTACAAGTTTTCTAAAATTTTATGTTTAAATATGCAAATCAGGCATTATTTAATGAAATATGCGCTAATTTACAGTACATACATTTCTAGTACAATTTTTTTATGTATTACAATAAAATGTTTTTACAGAGGGAATTTTTGAGGGAATTTTTCAATCTCTTTTTGTCACTCCATAAATCAGAAAATACTTTGAACAGCTAGAAAACAATATATTTTTTACAATTGTTGGGTGATTAAAATGTTTTTTATGATCAAGAAAATTATATATGAACAAATCCCTCTGTAAAAACCTTCAGAATATAGACAGGACTAAAAATGTCAAGAGATTTACGGCTCAGTGTTGGAGAAAAAAAATCATTTTGAGAAAATGGCCTTTACAAATATGCATTCTAATTTAAATCTATTAACACAAATAGATAAAATGCTACAAAAGAAACACTTAACAGTGTCTTTTTAATGTTTTCTTTCCATAAGTCTGAAGAAAAAAAAAAACACTCTTTGAAAAGCCAAAAAGCCCAAAATCTAAAAATTGGCAGGTGCATGAAAAACCTTGTTTTTACCTGCAGTGTCTCCCTAAGGTTATCAAAACACATGTTATATAGACTCAATTGCATAAAAGGGGCTTATCATTTTACAGCTGCGGTTCATGGCACACTTTATTGGCTGCAGATCACTGTGTTACTTTATAAAAGTAAACAGGTGGGTATGCAACTTGTTCCTATTTAGGTCACAAGTTTAGTATGCCACAGATAAGAAATGGCACAAAAATCAATACGACCATTCACAGCCGTACTGTCATGCCTTGGACAGCACACAGAGGCTCATTTATCCAGTGAAAGATGTTGTTTACTAGCAGACTTTCACAGGAACAACTTTCCACTTCTCTTATTAGTTTCGATCTGACCTTTCCAGACGTTTCTCATAATATTAGTTTTATTTGTGGCACTAAGCGTTTTCTGTGTCAATGATCAGCGACAAACAACACTACATACTAACTGGATTCTCTAAAATGTAATCAATGTAACCTGAGGTGTATTGAGTGATTTCCTAGAAAAGCAAATAATGACCTATCAAACAAGTTTTCAAAAAAAAAAAAAAAAAAAAACCTACAACACACTGCTGTCTAACATATCTGTGGACATGCTGCATGGTGTCAATATTAGAGCTATGTTTGGTCATATAGGATTATTACATTACCTTATTACTGTATACGTGTGTGTTTGCACATAATAAGAGGGTGAAGGCGATGACAGTTGGCTTGGCTGAGGAAACCACCAGCAGATGGATAACATAAGATCCTGTAACAGAGGAGTTATTCTTTATTGCCAACGCCAATCTTTTTTTCCAGTTCTCAGAAAAGCAGAAGAGTGCAAAGAATATGAAGTCATATGAGAAATAATGTATTAGGCTGATATTAATAAAACTCATTTAAAACGCTGGAGAAGGAAAAAATACAAATAAATCTGGAAGATGTATACGAAAAGAGGGACCAAAGCCAAATCTGGAGTCTAAAATATAATAGAGACCTGAGGGTGAACTCTTTCCATCCAGAACATCCTATTTTCACAAAATATTAAGCGGTTCAAGCTGTTTTCTCTTCAGTTTCACATTAATCAGAAGAAAATTTCTGAAGGACCATGTGACACTGGAGTAATGATAATAGAAAATAAATTCGTAGAAATAAATTGTTTAAAAAATTTACAAATAGAAAAGTTATTTTAAATTGTCATAATATTTCACAGTATTAAAGTGTTTATTGTATTTTTGATTAAAAAAAATATGCAGCCTTTGTGAGCATAAGAGATATTCTTATTGATAAAATCTGTGGAATTTTCTTTTTTAATTAAAGTTATTTCATGTTATTAATTTAGGTAAATCTGCCGATGTTTTTTTTTTTGTCGCTAAATCTGAGAAGATTAAATAGGTTCTTGAGAACACATTTTATTACACTCATACACATCTGCCAGTTATAGCATCACTGTGTTAATATGCAAAAACATATTTGCAACGTGAATGGTGGGAATCACGAACATCTTGTTCAGTATCTCACTGCTGCTTCATATATATACACATACATATATATATATACATATATATATATATACATATATATATATACATATATATATATATATATATATATATATATATATATATATATATATATATATATATATACACACACATATACAATCTCAAATATATTATATAGAAATTTATATAGTAATATAAAACACTACACTGAGAAACTAAATTCTCTAATAGTTGTTGGGCTCATTATTTTGGAATTAAAGTGAATCAAGGCTTCCCTCTAGTGGTCATTCTTTATTTCAACACGTGGTAGTGGAAGAAAATAAACCACTTTCCCGCAATGCTAATCAACAAGAGCAGCATGGTTTGTAGCTTATAAAACTTAAAAGGTAACGTTTTACAGTTCATTGCTTTAATTATTCATCACGACAGATTTGATCAAAATGGTCTTATAATGCATCAAATATTGTGTCTGCACATAATTTGCTGTTTTGTAAAAGCCTTACATGATGGCTCAGTATTGTAAAGTCACAATCCTACCTGTTTACCTAGAATACCTTGTTAGACATCAAATATAAGGGCTACAATGCACAGCAGGTGAGACAGTCAGGGTCATGTAAGGTTTGTGTGTGTGTGTGTACAGTGTTCACAGATTAGACGAGACAGGTGGAATGCTAATACTTGAGTGGAAAACCCCTGTGGCCATACAAGGAGAGCTGCAAAAGCTCAGGATCTGTGGGAGCATTACTGAAAACAGAAACTGTGGCTTCTGGCGATCTCAAGGCATTTAAAAACAAATGGTAGTGCTTTCAGTTCAGCAAAGCCTGAATTTTATGATGAAGAATGCCTTTTTAATGTGCAATGAGCAGATGGTATTAGATATGTCCTGGAGACAGTGTTCATCTGTCCTTATCATGCATTCAAGCATTACATTTGAGGAAATCTGAACCAGCCTTAAGAGACCTGTTGTTGTTTGGCCGACCCTCTTTCCATCTCTGTGTTTTTTTCAATTTCTTTATCACTTTCTCTCTGCGTTCTGTGCCTGCTCTCCTGTTGTCCTTCTCTTTCAGTAGTCACTTTTCCTCTATAAAGCATGTGGGCGTTCAAGGTCCTCAGTGTAAAATGAATGTGATTTTCGATTAAAGAGAGAGCAGAGAAGCTGTTGGGAGTTTGGTGACGAGAACAGAAACTGTTGCCTTTCGAGATGTTCACAGCAGCAATCAGCAGGTAACTGAGCTTTTGCTTAGATCTATTTTCTAAAGGGTATTTTGGGGAGAATATCACTGATTATTGATCTCATTTCAATGATAAATAAATATTCCTTCATGTGTAGATATGTCAAGCACAACTGAATTGAATTGCACTAGTCATCTGCATGTCAAAAGTAAGGCATTTTGGTAAAAAAATAAAATGTTGTTGTTCTAATAGTGCCTTTTTATTTCAAGGAAATCAAACATCAGGGGATGCATTCAAAACTGTTTTCCCATCAGAGCTTGTGTGGTGGTGCCAAAACTCATTGCTAGTCATTGAAATCTACAAAAGGAATCAGAATTTGCCATTTGCATGTATTGAAAAGCAATTTCTTGAGAGCCTGTTGCTCTAGATGGTATGCAAAACGTGTTGCTTCAGGCTTAAAATGAATGTGCTGATGATTTTCGGTACTTATTTGCATGCACATATTAGTATTGTGTGTGTTTGTGTATATAATATGCAGCTCACACTAACCCTGCATTACGATGCCGCTATTAAAAGATCGGAAAAAAGATGACATCAATGCTGTTTATGAGCTGAAAGAGAAACTTGGAGAGTGAGTTTTCCTTCCTTTCGGACTAATATATTCAATATTTAAGAGCATTCTGAACACGTAATGACTTTGACATTTTGGTTTACCAAACACATTTAAAGATTTGTCGATTAGAAGTAGAAAATATTCTTAAGAAGGCTCTGGAGACTCTTATAATTCACAATGTGCCCACAGCACTCAAAATGATCATTTACCATTAATTGAGAACAAAACTCATTACAGCTGAATTATAAATAATATAAATGTATAATGTCTCAGGGGCTCAGCACAGATGCACTCAGAAGGTGGAGGCTCCGCAAGAGAGTGCTAAAGGGAAAAGAATCCATGCTGGAGAATGAGATTGCAGTATTACGCAGGTCAGTGACTAAAAAAAACTCTGGATTGACTGACTGATTACACTTTTTTGACTTTATGTTTACATTTTCTTGGTTATTAGAATACAGTTAAATTAAATTGAAATCTTTCCTGATTTGATAGTGCGACGTTCATCTTTGTTTTTATTTGTCCCTGTGATTTCTTCACAGAATAAATCATGAAAATATTGTGTCTTTGGAGGAAACCTTTGAGACTCCCACTAAACTGTATTTGGTAATGACACTGTGAGTGGACCTGAGTGAGAAAAATTAGAATATTATACAAGTGTCATTGTGATAGAATGATCGATAGAACGATAGATGGACGGATAGATGTAATGAGGTCAGTGCTGATGTCAGGCTAACAGGAGGGGAACTTCTCAACAGGATTCTGGAGAGAGGCAGTTACACAGAGAAAGATGTCAGTCGTGTGATTTATCAGGTGCTGCAGGCGGTGAAGTATCTGCACCAGCTGGGCGTTGTGCATCGAGATCTAAAGGTACCTGAGAACAAAATCTAACACTTTAGTCTCTGTTTTGGACATTTTTAGTTTCAGAGCACTCATGTTGAGGGCTTTTCAGGTGATGTTTTGAGAGCGCTTGGGTACGTTTGATGAAAAAGTTTGAATTCCGGCTTTTCACTGGTGGTGCTTTGCATGCAGATAAGTGGATTTTTGCAATCATAAGTTCTCTCTCCATTAGCCAGAGAATTTATTGAATGAGACTCCATTAGAAGACTCTAAAATTGTCATCAGTGACTAACTAAACTAAAACCAAACAAACAAACAAATATATAGCAACTTAAAGGGACAGTTCACCCAAAAATTAAAATTCTGTTATCATTTACTCACTGTCAAGTTGTTTCAAACCTGAACGTCAAGGAAGATATTTTGAGGGATTTGTGGGTAACCAAAAACTACTATGCAAGTCAACGCAGACCATCAACTGTTTGGATGCCCACATTCTGCAAAATAACTTCTTTCATGTTCAACAGAAGAAAGAAACTCATGTAGGTTTGGAACAACTTGAGGGTGAGTAAATGGTTTTATTTTTGGGTGAACTATTCCTTTAGGAGCTCTATATAACCAATAAATGTTGTTTTTCCGAACCTGAAGTGCCACTAAGAACCATTAGTTTTAAGAGCGCAGTCTTCTTCACTGACTGTAACTCATGACTCCTATGGTTGTGGGTTCGAGTCTCAGGCCGGCAATACCACGACTGAAGTGCCCTTGAGCAAGGCATCGAACCCCCATCTGCTCCCCGGGCGCCGCAGCATAAATGGCTGCCCACTGCTCCGGGTGTGTGTTCACAGTGTGTGTGTGTTCACTGCTGTGTGTGTGTGCACTTTGGATGGGTTAAACGCAGAGCACGAATTCTGAGTATGGGTCACCATACTTGGCTGTGTGTCACTTTCACTTCACTTCACTTCACTGTACTTCTACAACAGAAAACATACAGTAAAGAGGTGGATCTCTGGGCCATTGGGGTGACTGCATTCATTCTGTGAGTGCTGGAGAAATATTATTAACCCTACATGAATAAACTCTAAAACTGTTTTATAAAAGCACTGTATCGAACTAAATGTCTGTACAGTATCAGCAGTTCTTGATTTTCTGGCAGACTCTGTGGCTACCCTCCGTTCTACACAACTCTACAAGCTGATCATAAAGGCTGAATATGAATTTGATTTGCTATACTGGGACGACATCTCTGACTCTGGTATGATCACAACTTCAGAAGTATTTATTGTTTTTTAATAATATGTAATAACATATTTGTATTTACATGTTTTATTATTTAATGCAACTGTTATAAAATGCCTAAAAACAAAAAAACAATTGTATTTTTTGTTATGAATGTACAAAATGTGGCCCCACAGTATTAATTCCATGGAACAAAAAGAGATATTTTGAAGAATGGATCAACAATTTTTGTCTATGCAATGAAAGTCCAGTGGGGTCTAAAACAACACTGGACCCAACTGACTCATTGATGCATTGTGATCCATTTCAATAATAACCAATGTTTTAGCTTTCTGCAATTGCTTAGGAAATAATTGCATGAGATATAGAATTAAAGCATTAATGCTTTCATGAGTGGTTTTAAAAACTTCTCCCTTTGTATTAATGCAGAATGTTTTATAATGCAGCCTAAGCATGCCAATTGCTGGCCACATTAAGTGGTATTGATCTTGTGTTCTCTGCCTCTTCCTGCCCACTAATGCTTCAGCGAAAGACTTCATAGTTCACTTACAGCAGAAGGATCCAGCGAAGAGGTTCAATTGTGACTAGGCCTGGCAGCATCCTTGGTGAGTCCATAAATAGCAGAAAAGAGGCAGACGGGGAGCTGAAGGGTTGATCGGCAATGAAAAGATAGGCTGACCTTGAAGAGCAGATGATGAGTTGGGTCACATCTGTGCAGCGGCGTGGGAGGGTGTGTGGAGACAGGAAGACGATTATGAAATACAGAATAAAAAGATGTCTCGTCACCTGCAGCACTCTGAGATCTTTAAGATATACACAAAACAATTATGATTTTCATAGCAGAAATTAAATAGTGCTCAAAGAAGTAATGCATTTAGAGAAATTCATATAATTGAGGAATTTGTTTTTTTTTTGGTTCTTGAATTACATACATTATAGTCTCCCAGAAGAAAGTCTGAATTGCTCCGATGTTGCTCAAAGGTACAGTGGCCGAGAGAGCTCAACATGCTGCAACTTAAGAAAACACATTCAAATTGAAAAAACACCAGCAAATGAAGAAAACATCATCAGTTTGACAACACAAGTGTTGCAAATCCTCACAGCACATGCATATAACGAAACACGCTGCAAATCCTCACAACACATGCACATTAAGAAACAATTAGTGAAGCATTGCAAATTTATTTTCATTAACCCTGAAATTATATTTAGCTGAGGATATTAAAGTTAGCCATCTTAAGTAGGCTAACGTTTTACATTTAATCATGTAATTATTCAGCTTATTTAGGCTAATAATATCCAAAAGATAAAGTAATCATGCAATCAGGGTGTGTAATTCAGTTCACCAGCAACTCCACTGACCAGCACTGCACGATAAGCAAATCCCAGCCGGGTCCGACACTTTTTGGGGTCTCCTTGAAACATTTCCATTGTGGTCAGTGCTACTGTATTTGCAGCTTGTTTGTTAATTTGCATGTGTTGTGAGGATTTGCAGCACATTTCGTTAATGCATGTGCTGTGAAGGATTTGCAGCGTTTCGTTATATGCATGTGTTGTGAGATTTTGCAGCGCGTTTCATTATATGCATGCTGTGAGGATTTGCAACACTTGTGTTGTCAAACTGTTGATGTTTTTTTATTTGCTGGTGTTTTTTCAATTTGCATGTGTTTTCTTAAATTACAGCGCGTTGAGCTCTCTCGTCCACCGTACAAAAGAGTCCTTTGAGTTTCCAATTATGCTTCATTATCTTACCACCATCTTTGTCTGAGATGTTTTTTTCTAAAAGTTCCTTAGGAGACAAAGAAATGGTTGCTATACAGTAAGACTATAGAGCTATTAAATGAACGTGGATAGCGGTCCACATCAAAATGCCCTGGAAGCCCCTTTCCGTCAAGAAAAAAAAAAAAGGAATTGTGATTTATTTATTTTTTTATCATCCCACAATTGAGACTTCTCTTGAAAATCTGAGTTTTTCTCAAAATACTTTTTTTTCACAGAACAGTAAGAATTTCAAGAAAAAAAGTTGCAATTACCTTAAAAAAAGTATCCACTGGTGAAAACAAGTTTCAGAAATATAGAGTTCACATATAATTTAGATATCTAACTTTGTTTCCTGACTTTCATATCTTGTCAGTCTGAGCACAGTTTTGGATCATTGTTGAGATCTCATCTCAGCTCAGAAGCCGACATGTGTGAGATTTATTGAGAGTCTTTTTTCTCAAAAGAAATGTCTGGGAAGCTGTAAGAGGCCTAACAATCTGCAGTCTTGGAGAAACAATTGAGATATAAAAGTAAAGACATTTTAGATTTCTTATCCCATGGTTACTTAGATCATTGCAAAAAGAATTCAAAAGAAGATCATTTATTTAAAACAGATATCTTTTTCTATCATTATAAATGTTTTAAGAGTCACTTTTAGTCAACTTGTTGTGTCCTAGCAGAATAATATTACTTTTACTGACCTACTAACTTTTGAACAATTGTGTATGCTTTATTATTATTGTGTTGTTATGGCAGGATTTCAGGAGGTGCGGCTCTACACAAGAACATCCATGGCTCGGTGTCAGCACAGATTCAGAAAAACTTTGCCAGGAGTCGCTGGAAGGTAAGACTGATCAAAACAAACCTGGGCCAATTTTAATCTACCAACATCACAGTCTCAGCCTCGTATGGCCACAGAAATCAGCAGTTGTTTTAAACCAGTAGTTTAAATCAGGGTCCTGAAACAAACCAGTTGAGAAGCACTGCATTAGGTGTCTAAGTGCTGTTTCTGAGTAAGATCAAAAGCTGACTAAAGCACAAGACTCCCACCCTGCATGTGTAATGTGTAAAATAGCTCTATTTGACCCATGTCTGTGACCTCTGAGGCTGATACAGCACTTTGCATTTGTAAATGCTAGAGTGACTTTAGCAGCATATGGAGGCTTTGTTATTATTTGCCGCCAGTCGTTTGCTGCTCTGCTCCTGATCGTCTGCCCTGCCATGCAATTACGGCATGTACCTTTAAAAGGGCAAATGCTGTAATTGCTGTAACTCAGGCTTTTAGTTCTAGTGCAGTAAATGCCTCCAAACATTAAACTGACTCTTCTGCTCTTATATGCAGTGGAGCTTCACTGTTAGCCATTTAAAGTTCACGAAATTCTGCAGCATTATCACTGGCATCTTGTGTTGCAGAGAGCCTTCAATGCCACCATCATTGTGCATCATTTAATTAAAAAAACCCACTCTGGGGAAGACAATGAAGGGAATCACTTCAAAAGTATAGGTGAGGAGACATCACGTGACTGTGATTACCTGTAGATGATATTCAGGGCAACAGTACCAAAATTATATAGCTTTTATACAATGGTTCACAAGAAAATAATATAGAGTAACCAACATTTTAGATTAAATATGAACGTTTTTTTTCTCTCCACTGTTTTACCAATCAGATTCAGATGACTGGAACAAACTGTTGCATAATCATTTGTCCAAAAGTACAAGCACAAAACTGTAACAACTTTACACTTTAACATTTTAATAGGTGAAAATGGTTTATGAGTCAGTGGTTTGCATACCATTCTGATAATTTTTAGAAAATTGATAAAATTCAGTCAGCGAACGCGCATGCACACAACTGATGAGTTTCAGCGATGACTCATCTGAACGCTTCTGATTGGCCATTACATTCCTAAGCTCAACAGAATTATGTGTGATTGGTTAAAATGTGCAATATTGTAAAAACACCTAAAATGAAATACGGTGCAACATGAGCAGATCTTAATTTAATGCCGCAATCGACACCGTCTATTCATATTCACTTTTTTTAGCAACAGACATAATATATTATATTTGTTTGTGGAATAAAATAGGATTTAGGTATAGCACGGAATGTCATGGAATTTGCCACATTTTGAATGAATAAATCAAAAGTTGGTCAGTACACTTAAATCAAAATTCTATATGGACTAGTGTATGTGAATATTAAGACGCAAAATACTATTTAAATATGAACCCTGCAAATTACAGTCGTATCATATACAATCAGAAACTTAAATGTCTTCACAGCAACCTGTCAAAATAAAAGTTTGGTTTAACTTGAAGAAACTGTGACATGGACATATTGCTTAACATAATGATAGTAGTATTGGTACTAATAAAACAATATTTGCCAGAAAAATTACAAAATACAAAACCCGTATTTCTGAGAAAGAAATATATAATTGTTTAAATAAAATAAATTATATAGAGATGCTTTTGATTAATAAAATTTAATGAAAACATTAAAAATGGAATCAAGACTATTAATGGAAAACACAGAATTTGGTAAAAATAAAATTGAGGAAAAAAAATAAAAATGTTTCATAGGGCCTTAAATTTTTTTTATTTTTAATAATCTGCTATTAAATTGTGTACGTTTCATGATTCCAATTAATTAGACATGCTTTTTGATTAATACAATTTGCTTTAACTATTAAAATGGAATCCAGATAAATTATAATAGAAAAATAATCATAAAACGGATTTCATAGGGCCCTATTATTTTTAGCTAAAAGGAAAAATAAACCATAAAAAACAGTCACTTTTGATTCTGATATAAAACGGAAATAAAATTATATTTACAATAAATAAATAAATTAACAAAAACCTTAAACTTATTTAATTTTAGCTACATTTATCACTTTTTGTTTAATTTAACTTGAAGTACAAAAATTACTAGAAGTAAATGAAGTTAAATGAATCAAAAGACACACACACACACACATATATATATATATATATATATATAAACTAATAAAAATGACAAAAAAACAGTCAAAAAAAAAAAAAAAATTAATCTCAATTAATTTCAGAAAAGAGCATTTTCTAACCTGTTCATTTGTGTGAGAAAACAAGACATAACTTTCATTTTGGGGTCTGACCCCTGTTCGGCAGATTGACACATTCACTTAACAGTCACTTGAAACTTTATCAGTGATGTTAAAGAACAAATATGGCATAGGATAGGATATTACAGTGGATAAATGAAGTAAAATGTATTTGTTGCCTTGTATCTGTGCTCTCTTTACACTGTGGAATAAATAAACTGATCTGCATGTTGTGTTGTGAATCTGTCAAAGGGATGATATACGAAGAAAAGGACACCAAAAGAAAATATTTGGATTTTGAAAGCTCACCATCAATTGTCTTCCCCTCTATAAACAATCTCACAAAAGCACACAGCCCATAAAAATTAAGAACAACAACAGAGATTCTTCAGCGCTGACTGTAATGATAGGCTGATATGACAGATACGCTGCCCCCTCTAATTCATGGAAAGAGCTCTACATGCATGGACCAGATGTCAACTTAAAGGGTAAGTTCACTGAAAAATGAAAATTATGTTATTAATGACTCACCCTCATGTTGTTCCAAACCCGTGAGACCTCCGTTTATCATCGGAACACAGTTTAAGATATTTTAGATTTAGTCCGAGAGCTTTCTGTCCCTCCATTGAAGCTGTGTGTACTGTATACTGTCCATGTCCAGAAAGGTAAGAAAAACATCATCAAAGTAGTCCATGTGACATCAGAGGGTCAGTTAGATTTTTTTGAAGCATCGAAAATACATTTTGGTCCAAAAATAGAAAATACTACGACTTTATTCAGCATTGTCTTCTCTTCCTTGTCTGTTGTGTGAGAGAGTTCAAAACAAAGCAGTTTGTGATATCCGGTTCACGAACGAATCATTCGATGTAACCGGATCTTTTTGAACAAGTTCACCAAATCAGTTCTGTTTAAAAAAAGAGACATGAATGGGCAAGATTAATTCTGTAAGGAGCAGTTCTTCACTAATATCTTCACAATATACATTCCTGTAGCTCAAACCATAGAGCAAGGTGCAAGCAACACCAAACTCATGGATTCTATTCCAAAGGAAAGCAAGAAAGAAAAATCACTTGAAATGAAAGCTGTACAGATAAAAGCAAATGCCGACTGTAAAATTGAATCTTCACAAATACAACACATTGATTTTATTATAATATTATATCACCTACTGTAAGTGTTTTTTTTTAAATATAAACAAGCAGTTATAATTTAATTCAGTAGGGGGCACTTTAGGTCTCTTTTTAACAGTTATGCAAGACATATTTCCAAACATCAGTAACTGCTCCTTGTTTAATGATCATTATTTATGTATTATTATTATTATACTATTATTATATACAAACTAGTTACTTGATTTCTTAATAAACTTTTGTTGCCAAATATTTCTAAAAGAAAAAGTGCTATGGCTATTTCTTTTTCTGTAAAATAGCAATGTGTGTAACATTTTGTTTAAATCTAGATTCATCTTTAAGCACAACAGATAAATGCTTACAGTAATCGCAGTCACAACATTATTGGCCGGTGACCAATATGTGATGATATTACCATTTTAGCAAAGAAGCTTAAGGCCTAATTATCAGATGAATGGAGAGGGATTAATTATTAATGTTTTATTGATGTTAAATAAGATCATCCACTCGGCATGATTTACGGCATGCCTCAAACAGACACCAAAACAACCAGATCACACAGTAAGAATATGAAACGATCAACCTCGGCAATCCAAAGCTGTGTAGGGGAGGAAACAGAAGGCCATTTGTGCTGAGAGTTATCCATCCTTATCCTAAACTAATGAGACAGTTCCTGAAAGCTTTTCACTGTACATAAAAACCCAGGAAAAAAATGTCCCACTGACCCGGAGACTTGCAGCAGCTGTAGTTTGAGTCTAGGGGGAGTACGAAAATATGTTAGATCACTTTTTTTTTTACGTAGTGCATTTATGAAATGAAAGTGTTTAGAACAACAACAGCAACATTCTGCTGTGATCAAAAGACGGCAGCTTTAATAAAAGAGCTCTTGGTAGAACATTAAATATCCTGAAGTATTGCGGTTTTGAAGTAACCATGAGGAAGCAATTTACAGCACCACAGGCAATTAGATATTAAACAATCTCTAAATGGTCTGCCAGTTAAGACCTGATGCTGTCAGGATTTTCTGAGGCAGAGAACGAGAGCGTGCTTTCTGATTGGTCGGTGTTCAGCTTGCCAATTAGAATGCAGCGCCCCCAGAAGCGTGATTTAAAAAGTGCATGCATACCACCAGAACAGCCACAGCTAATGCAGTGAATAAATATCTAATGGAGAGTTTTTTAATCAGATATGGAATGGCATGCCTCAAGTAATGCACAGCGTGACCTGGATTACCACTAACAGCTCCAGACACCTGAACTGTCTCGTCCACTTAACTGCAGTTGAAAGGTCATTGTCTGCTTTCCCAGCATGCATGCATGCGGTTAATGCCTGTGAAGCACACATCTTGGGGTGTTTTCCCAAATCTGGAAGAACTCGAAAAGTGGATAATGACTAATCAAATGATCATCTCATTCTTGGGAAAGTCCTGTTTTAGAAAATCAAAGCAATCATTGTTAAACTTTGGACAAGGAGATGGAAACTTTAATATTGAATGTATTTAATTTAGTTTTTCTATTAAATAAAGGATGAAGTCCTATGTGTCTGCATGTCTGTTTTATTTAATGATGAGCTATATGGGAAGCCAAAAATATCACATGACCAGCTAAGTAATGAGAGTTTCAGTTAAGTAATCATTTTGCTCACAAAATAAATTAATCATATCTGACCAAGATTCATAATTCTACAGTGGGTTTGGCAACCTAATATTTTTGTTTTTGCATGATGCTACACTAATGCTGAGCTCAAGACAACTGCCTTAATGAAAAAATATTCAAAACATGTTTACAATTTTTTTTTTTAATTAAAAAATTCCACAAATATACACATAAATGGATCTGCAGAGCAAATAATAATAATATAACATATAAACTGATGTAATTATTATATTTTAGAATGAAAGCCGTATGAACTTGTACACCAGGGTCACAAATGACTAAGGAACTCTAAAGAAAATAATGACTAATTATTAAATTAAACTAATTATTAAATGAGAAAAATGCTAATTATTAAATTTTGAACAAAAAAATTACTTTTCAAGGACACTTATTTATGATATGAGATTATTTAACATCAATGTTCGTTTGAAATGGTGGTTCATGTGCACTCTGGAGCAGGTCTCATTCAGTATCAACATAATTTGTTCAAACTAGGAGAGAAATGGACTACTACTGATGATGAAAAACTTGTCATCACAGAAAATATATTGTATTACTGATGTGTGGAGATCAACATATTATATATCCACTTTTTTAATACAAAGCTCATACTGACAAATAAAACGGCACTTAAGTTCGAACCAAATGGTCCCAGACCCTTTACCCAAAGCTAAGTCCTAAAAAATGACACATGACCCTATTTCAGGTACTAGTGCACTTTAGTTAAAATATATTCCGTCTTGTGAACAGAGCTGTGTTTACTGCCTACTTGGCTTATTTCCATACCACAATCTGCTATCCATCTGGCATAACTCATTTTAATTAAGACGGTGATTTTCCTAAAAAGAGCAAAAAGAAAAGGTCGTTTTTATAGGGGAGGTTCTTAGTCACATGAAGTTCCATTTCTGGTCGTGTGATGAGAATGAGAACTGTATTTATGCTGAGGTGTGTTTGAGAACACCTGCCACTGTCCAGAAGGACATGGCGCGCTGCTAGTCGACTCTGCCGTAGCTACTATAATGCTTCACTTCACTAGAGCCAGATGTTCTATATACATGACAGAACCAACGGAAAAATCCATTAATGCTCAAAACAATAGCGAAGTCTGTCCTCTGCTGTCGCTGAAAATCACAGATCAGAGGGTCTCTGAGATGGTGCTCAGGTAATCTTGCTGGAGTGGCCACTTTTGCGGATAACAATTCTCAATCCACTTATTCTAGAGCCAGGGAGAGTGTGAAAACACACTTTGTCTTGACCGAATGCACCTGTGTCTTGCTCAAATACAGACTCATCTGATGCAATAGCAAATTGTGAAATCTTTTTCAAGATGTCCTTAATTACAGATGCCTCATGAACGTCTTCAAAGGGCTCACAAATTAATGAATAAAACAACAGAAAATAACTTAATCTTTCCTTGGACACTGTTGTGAGAGTTCTTTCAACGTTAAGAGTCTTTTTGAAACGGTGGTTCATGCAGCTCTCAATCACTATGAACATAATAAGAATAAGAAAAACAACATGATGTTAAAGACTCAATATCTTTATCAATTTCAACGACCTGAAAACATTAGCAAAAAACAATAAGAGCTCAGTATGTTAGTCTGATATTCTGACAGAGTTCAAACTGCAGTGCTCAAGGCGAACAGCATGTGTTCGGTGTTTAACGCTTGAGCTCTAACACTAAAATAGAGAAACTACACCGCCTGAGTCATTCAGAAGCACAGAGGCAACCGTAAAAAGCACATCAGCCAGGATGACAGAAAAACAGGCTGTTTTGATTTTCAGACGCATCTCCACACAAGCGCCACGATTTGAATTAATACAATGAAATGAAACCATGCCGCCCTGTTGTAATATAAATGCAGGAATGAATAATAAAATGAAGTCTGAGAAAAGAAAAACAGCCCTTCTTACAGAAGCTGTAATAATAAGTAGGCTAGCGTGCAGCAGGGTTGAGTTTTCACCGCTTTCCATCGTCGCTGTCCTGCCAAAACCTCTTATCTGCCCAAAACAGGCCCTTCGCTCTGGCATAGCTTCAGCAGTTTAAATCGGGACTAATGTCTTCCTTTTTGTATGCAAGTCCGATCACATCGGACGGATGAAGTGATTATGGAAATGTCGAGGAGGTGCTGGAAACAGCTTTTGGGGGAGAAGTGAAGAGAGCTGACATTGAGTCGCCAACATGGAGAGAGGAGAGCGGGACCATTATGTCATCGAGTTAGGATGATAAAGGTGTTTTGTGTGTGCAGACTGTTTCCATATAGAGGGAGACATACTACTGTGATTCCCCATTGTGAGGCGAGACAGGGACCAGGAACTAGATTTTTCTCTACCCATTTATTGATCAGGTCCATTCAAAGCCCTGTGTCCATCAAACAGTGTGCCTGTATGTTTCCTTTCTACAACACACAATCAATGCACTTATGTAGCCAAGCAAGTGATTGACATTTGTAAATGGCAGTTTAGCAATCTGAACAAATATACTGACTGCTTTAATCAACCAGCGTGATCTTCTAACAATGTAAAGGAACAGATCCTAAAAGATGAATCATCTGTCAGCATTTATTCCATTTAAAACCTGTATGAGTAACTTTCTTCTGTGAAACACAAAATAGATGGAAATCAAATGCGACCAAACATTGATGTTAAGCAGATATTTTATCAGCTATATTTTATCCTATGCATTATTAATGTAGTCCTTACATTTTCAAAGTCAAGTGAGACCCATATGGAAATGTAATACGGTATGGTATATGACATTTATTGCCTTACAGTATATCAATAGTGATATTGCCATTGACTGTATGTTACCCATAAGGCGATACATCATTTTCACACATATCAGTGTTACAAGTCCGTGGTTTTCCCGCAGAATTTGTCTACTTTAACACTGTTTCCGCGAGTTGTTTTTCATGTCCGTGAGTTTAAGCGATCACAAGAATGTGATATTTAGCCCCTAAAATGTGAATTTTACCAAGGGAGCCCCGCCATAAAACATATGGTATATATTCAAAATCTGAGGGAAACTCTTTAAGGTCAAGAAATTGTACCAATTTCGGTATATTCCTCATACAAACCTATCATATGCAGAAGGCTTGAAATCTAGCACACAAGGACTGGGAGAGGGTTCTGCATAATTCTCCATAAAAATAAGATGAAATTTTGTTCATTTTTGGGTAAAATATGCCTTGAAATGAGTTTATAAACACAGCAAATAGATTTTTTTGGAATAATTGAAAATGAAACGACTTGCTAAAATCACATTTCTGGTTCTAACATATTTGACATGCTAAGACGATACATCCTGACCATCAGGACCTACCTTCAAAGCAGATTTGATAGATTTGATAGATAACACTGACGAAACACACAGAGATGCAGTTTGAAATGAGCTTTTCATGAATAATCGGCATCATTATTTCACCTTTCCCAGTAAGATATTCAAGCTGAAAATGATGATAAATTTACCCGATGTTTTCTTAATTGCTTGTGGTTTTGGGGGAATGGCTTTCGAAATGAAGGATTAGGAAAATGTAATTTCAGAAAGCACGCCAGTGTGACACATGATGTAGGAGGGCTGCCGAGATAAATGAGTCACACGGGTGACGTGGAACAACAGCACAAAGCCGTTGGTCTAGTTCTGAGTCTTGGTTTATTGACAATATGACCCATATGTATTCCCAGTGAAAAAGGTCAGTGCTGAGCATATGTTGCAAATACAAGGCACAATGGTTTGTGGCATACAGTAATAAACAATGAATATGTTGTTATTTCTTAAGCATATAGCTCATTTGATTTACTTAAAGGGATTATTAACCCAGAAATGAATATTCATCACTTACTTGCCCTCATTTCATTCCACACCCATATGACTGACATTCTACTGTGGAATAAAAAGATCAAGTTAGACGGAAAACAACAACAATTTAAATTCATAGTGAATTGTGTGTTATATTTAAAATTTTCTAAAGTGACACGCTTTTTCTGCTTTTTGTGAGGAAGAGACTGAAATTTAAGCAATTCCCTGAAAATCTTTGCCTCTGCTGAATCTTTCATTCATGCAAGGATGCACTGAATTGATCAAAAGTGTCAGTAAAGAAATGTATAAGGTTTCAAAATATTTGTATATCAAATAAATGCTGTTCTTTTGAATGTAATATTCATCAAAGATCCTGAAAAAAAATCTACATTGATAATAAATGTTTCTTTAGCAGCAAATCAGCATATCAGAATGATTTCTGAAGGATCATGTGACACTGAAGACTGGAGTAATGATGCTGAAAATTCAGCTTTGTATCACAGGAATACATTACAACAATAGTAAACAGTTATATCAGATTATTACTATATTACTGGTTAATAAAATAAAAAATCTTCCTGTGACTCAAGTGGTAGAGCATTGTGTTAATAGCGCAAGGTTGTTAGTTTGATTCCCAGGGAATGCATATTGGGTAAAAAATGTTAGCCTGAATGCACTGTAAGTTGCTTCGGATCAAAATTGCATAATTTAAATGCATAAATTAAAATTGTATTAAAATTGTATTTAATTTAATAACAGTATACAGTGTATAATAGTGTTTAGTCATACTATTTTTATGCTACTTCAGTGGTGCTTTTCTCAAGATTGACAAATGTCTTCACATCTGGAGAAACTATATAATTTTCTCTTTCCCTACAGAGGACAGAAAAGACCCATCTCAACTAAGGATTCTTTACATTAAAGATCTTCTTAAAGCGAAAACTGGTTTGAAATTAATCCATGCCAAAGACTTTAAAAATCGATGTACTCTGGACGCATGAGAATTATTGTTACATAATGAAATACTGATAATGATTGACGCATGTCGTCATAGCTCAGTATAAGCCAGCTAAGATCAAACAGGAGGTTTGTGCCTGTCAAAGCGCGTTTCAGTCGTTAGATTATTTATCATGCAAAATTTTCCAATCACAAGACATTCAGTAGACAGTGCCGTCTTCCTCTCTCTCCGACAAATCCAGAGAGTATTAATGCTTTTAAAGGAACAAAAATGGATTGCACTCTCAAATCTATGTTCATGTGACAAATTAAACTATGAAAACTAGAAAATATGAAAAAAAAGGAATGGAAAAAAAGCAGAGAGGGGGAGCGAGTGAAAAACTGTAGCTGGGAAGAACTGTGAAACCGTGACCTATTCAGAGGGATAATTTGCAAAGATCTGTCATGTCTTGATGGAAAAGCTAAGCACATTAATTTAAGACACCCCTATTTTTTCCTTGCTGTGGCTTAAGGAGAGAGAGAGAGAGAGAGAGAGAGAGAGACAGCGAGAGAGGGTGAGATGGAGAGCGAAACGTAGAGTAGGGGATTTGCCATAGCCAGGGATTATGGGTGAGAGACTTTGATGGTTTCAATTATTACCCAGAGTTTGCACACTCAGAGGAGGGCGACATCAAAGGGTGTGGGCGATTAGCACCCTCTGAACTTCGAGGCGGACGGGCACTAATCTTTAAGGTGACACCAAACATACTGTTGGCCGTCCAAGCCACATTCAGACATGTCAGGATGCAGTTACAAGGTTAATTAGACCTGCGACCCTTGGCGGCGGCGACTCGGCCACTGAAGTGGTCTCAGCAGACACACCTTGATCCAGAGTCTCACGTGGCTGAGACTCTTATGTAAACACTGATGAGCTGCAGCTAGAAACGCAAGGGAATTTTTGCACACACAAAGTCAGGTTGGGCCAGAGAGAAAAAAAAAACTGGAAATAAGCATGAAACAGCAGTCTGGGTTTTTCTGATTCATCACATACAATGATGACGACTGTCCTGACATCAACTGTAATATGTCACTGAAGACTTTAAATGGCCATATTTGAATAGAGGTGTTCAGTTATTGGCCCCATTTTAACGATCTAATTGCATGGTCTAAAGCGCACGGTGCAGGTGCACTCAGGGCGTGTCCGAATCCACTTTTGCTAATTTATCGATGGAAAATTGACGATGCCTAGGCGCATGGTCTAAATGGGTTGTCCCTATTTTCTTAATGAGTAATGGATGTTTTTTGGGCATGATGTGCAATAAACCAACTAGAGTCTCATCTCCCATTCCCTTTAAAAGTGGGTTCGCTATTAACACGGAGTATAATACTAAAGCGCTCTTTAAATAACAAAGAAAAAATATTGCGCCAGACTTTAGACCAGGTTTGAGTTGGTCTGTGGTGCAGTCTATTTTCAGTTCCTCAACAATGCACCTGAACACACTTTTTAGACCAGTACACCCATGGGCGCACAAATGGGCGCAAATGCATTTACTATTCAAACAATGCAGCACAGGACAGGAAAATGAGAACCGTGTTGTGCTAATGTCTCCTTTACAACCTTTTGCCAAAAATGTGAAACACGCATGCCATATGACATCACTAAATAAAGATTTTATTGTTTGAACATTATTATTGTATATTAAATGCAATTTTCTAAGCATCATTTATAAATGACAATGTCCCACAGAGGGATAAATTTGATGATAATTTATGAAGTCAAAGCCTACAAAGGACAAAAACATCATAGTAGTATAAATGTAGCCCATATAAGTTATGGGCATGAGTTCATATAAATATGTGAATGAAAAAAATAAATATATATACATTTAAATATAAAGGTTCCAAAAGGGGTTTTTCGCAGTGATGCCACAGAATAATTCCCCAAAGAACCTTTTAGTGAAGAGTTCTTAGAAGAACCGTTGTTTAATAGTGTGAAGAATATTTAATAATAAAGTACCTTTTATAACACTTTAAAGAACCTTTAGTGCAATGGAAAGGTTGCACGGATATTAAAGATTCTTCATGGAACCATCAATGCCAATAAAAAAAAACAACAACTTTATTTTAAACAGTTTACTAGCTGAATTTCAGCCAGTCACTGTGTTCAGTAATGTATCTCACAACACAAAAATGCTCTTAACTTGACCTTCCATTTACAGCATAACGAATAAACCAGAAATAATTTCAGATATAACCATAATAATATTTTATTTTATTTTATTTATTCAAATTCTGATTAACATTTTAGGCAAAACTATATTCGAAATTCAAAATAATCATTGCAGTGTTGTGAGATCATGTGACAACAACATAGCATACTACTGTTTGAAATATCCTTGCATAATGTACACTTTTTAGGCAGTATTCAGTGTATACTGTACAGTAAGCAGTATGGAGTATTCCTTTCCAAACATAGCCATAATTAGCACTCATTAATCAGACACTTTTATACTTACAGTACATTTATTACAGGGACAACCCCCCTGGAGCAACCTGACGTTAAGTGCCTTGCACAACAGTGAAAGCTCATGAGACTTGCAGGGTTTTAATGACTACACCAAGCTAGCTCAAAAAGCACCACTATCAGAGTTAGTAATATTGCAATAAAACCAATTAAGTTATTTATAAAGTGGCTTAAAAATGATCAGCCTAATCACAAGCAGCCAGCAGGAAATATCACCACATCTCCAACACCAAACACAGTAAGTACAACACAATTCATCAAACTGGAAGACATTTGGTGGATAGGCCAATTAACCTCTGATAAATGATTTTATTTTCCTGTGTCATTTAAAGACCAAGTCTGCTAATGTTTTACACTGTCCTATGGTTATATTCTGCCCTTTTCCTTATTACGCCGGAGGCCATGTGAGGGACTGGACACTTACTGGAAGGTACATTAACTAAGTGCGCAGAGATAATGATTTTTTCCTACTGCCCTACAAGAAGACATTAATTGATAAATGAGAGCTATCTCTTTAGTAATTTTATGCTTTCAGCACTGAGCTTATTGGAGCACAAATATACTCCGTGATATTTATCATTTAGTATTAAAATGACAAAATAATTAATAACTAGACCTCATTACAGAAATGGGAAAAACATGAAACAGTAGGGTGAAATCCTGATGACCATGTTTGCCAGGGTTGAAAATTACAAAAATGGCATTGTAGAAAGCATACAGTGGACTTTTATTAAAAAAAAAATTGTTTGCAAAACCATCCTTATGTAAATTTTCACATTAAATTCAATGTCACAATTAACATAAGGACATATTTATTAAGAAACTTCACAGAAATTCTACTCACGTTTTCTGAATAACTTCCATCGCAATCCTGCAGCGAGGGACAAGCAAAGAAAAACTATTTTCAGAGCCTCTGCACTTTTGCCAAGGTTTTACATTGTAGTAGCCCTCGCAGTTTCCCTGGTAAAATAAGCTCATAGATCTAGACTTTAGCCAGAGCAGATGCCATATTTCACTGAACAAGAACAAAGAGTAGCCTTCAATTGACAAGAGCTAAGTTTGTTCAATATGGTTTTCAAATTGTCTGTCGATGAAAGTTTGAAGTTTGAAAGTACTTTTCAAAAGTTTATATTGTGCAAAAAGTCTTCCACCTAATTTTCTAGTAGCACAACTATGATACACTGAAATTCTGCCAACCAAAATATTCAGTTGAACTGGATTTTTGGTTTAATCCGAAATCGTTCTGGAGGGCTGAAATCAGCTGCTGCTTTAATAATGACATGATTATACTGTGTCAGCATTGATTTTGGATGTAAAATGTGGATAAGCTACAACTGTTAAACATTTCATTAGTGTGGGCTAATCTAACCAAGACCAAAAATTATGCTGCATAAGAAAGTTTAATAAAATTGCATTGTAAAAAGCATACAGAAATTCTACTTGTGTATTATGAATAACTTCCATCGCAAAGACAAAGAGAAAAAACTGTTTTTCAAAAGTCTCTGAACTTTTGCTAAGGTTTTAAATTGTAGTAGCCCTCGCAGTTTACAAAGCAAAATAAGACATACTCACATATTTAGACTTTAGAATAGATTCAATATATTTCACTGAACATCAATGAAGAAAAGGCTGACAAATTCAGTTTGTTTACTATGGGTTTCTATTAATTATTTGATGACACAAACTTGATCTAGATCCTAATTTTCTAGTACAACAACTAGTAATACAGCAAAATTTTGCCAAACAAAAATATTCGGTTGAATTGAATTTTTGGTTTCATCTGAAATAATTTTGGGGGCCGCAAGTTGCTGCTTCTCCATTGACACATTTTCACTGCAACAGCAGCTATTTTACACACAAAATGTGGATAAGCATATCAACAGTGTGGAACACTTTAATATAATTATGTTGGAAATATACAGTATATAGCCTTAAATTTGTTTGACTGAAAATTGACTTGTTGCTGAAGATCTTTACTTTGACTGGTTTATTACCAGTGAACATGACACCTGAACAGTATATGGATTTCAATCATCCAAATTTAACTGTATTTTAAAGTCAGTTTTGGTGTTTCGGTAAAATTGTATTTCTATGCATCACTTACCACAACAATACAACATATTCTCATGTCATACTCTTATTCCACATACTCTACGTAATCTTACTAGCCTGAAAAACTTCAGACTCTGCAAAAGTCTGCATGAATTATCTTTAAATTCAAGCTGGGTTAGCTGGATCGTAGAGGCATTCACACTGATTTCAAGGTGCAACCTTCATTTATTTTGTGGCTGTGGGCCAGTGGATCTGCGGGGACGGTCGGGGTCCTTCAACAGCACCTGTAGTTACGTTGATACCTAGCTTAAGCAGCATGCGGGGGAGAGATTTGGCAATGGCTTCTTTCAGGCTACGGTTCATTGACTACACCATGGCGGAACGGGTGATAAGAGTGTCAGAGTCCTGCAGGACCCCAGTGCTGCTCTCTCAACTGCATCCAGTGTTTAAGAAACCCTTGTGCTCACTTACTAATGCCAGGATTTAGAGGTCAAGGCATCATCAATGCTGTTGCTGTATTTAAAGCTAAGCTGTTGTTCTTTATATGTGAAAATAATATGCAAGCAGGGTTGCTTAGAACAAATACACAAGTGATAATCCATTTGCCTTCTAAAAATGAAACATTTGCTTGTCTGTTGCAATCATAATTTAGTCAGGGGTGTAAAATCTATTTTAAACGTTTGAGGGAAATGTTAAGTCTATTAACTATTTATTAGGGAAATTGAAAGTATTTAAAGGCAAATTTAAGACTTTTTAAGACCTGCACAAATAAAAATGAATACTGTACTTGATTAATATGAATACTTAATGGTATTCATACAGAACAAACTGATACACTTTCAAAATAAATCATGTATCTCAGATTATTTTACTTAATTTTAACAGGCTGGAGCACATGGGTGATTCTACAGAAACGTCCACATTTGGTATGGCAAGATCTCTTAAAATTGATTTCTTTTTCTAACATTTAAACTTAGACCACATTATTAGATTACCCTTTGACTTTATGAGTACACATAAATTACAGCTTAATGATTTTTTATTTTGTGTGTGCATGTATTTACCCATAAGGAAGGTGACACCAGTGATAGTAACACCAGTGACAATTTTCATGAAAACTGCATTTTACAAAATGGCTGCTGCAAGGTATCAAACCACATGTTGTCAATCATGGTATACTCACTAAATTAAGTAGTTTAATCCTTTTGTATTCTAGTTTTTTACAATGCTCAAACAATAAAAGAGGTCATACCAGTGACTTCAACTAAAAGCTTCATATGAAATCATGAGATAAATGAGAAGATTTCTGATAATTGAAAAGAGACAGTGGACTTACCGTGGGCTTCTCTTCATAGATCTCCAGGAAATTGGAAGAAGGAAGTCGAGTGATGTCATCAGTGTGATTGTTATTTCAAAATAAGAGCTTTTTTGTTAAACGGTAACACCAGTGACACAACTCCAGGGGACCACTACTTTCATTATATATTTTATAATATTTATTTAGCATTTTGTTTTTTAATGTAATTTACATCATATATTTGATAGTTATGGACACTAATTGTATTTTAAATGGAAGAAAACACTGTTTTTGACCTGAAAATAAAGCATTTTCCCTCTGTACATGACTGTGGGGACGAGCACTTCTGTGGTGCTTGGAATTCTAATTAATTAATAAAAATCAAATATTGCCACATTGATGGCTCAAGAAAGTGTAATTGTTCAAATAACATATTGTTTCATTTTAAAATATAAAAAAATTGTAAACCTAAAGTGTTTTTCAAGTGTAATATTTCTGTAAAGGCTAGGGACAGAAAAATGGACATTTCCGTAGAATTCGACTGCAAAAAAAAAAAAAGGGTAACTGCTAGGTTAAAATACTCAGTAAGTTTAGTCAAAATATACTGTACACATGTAGGCTGAAACTAATTTATGTAACTTACTAATAAATCAATACATACAAATTCAAGGTTGACTGATATTGGATTTTGCTGATATGATAATAATGTGTTTAAAGAAAGGCAATAAATAGATTCCACAAACTTATGTTTTCTGTAACAAGTTAAATTAAATGCAAGATCAAGTTTGTGTAACCAAAATACCAATACTAGGGCCTACTGAGAAAAATAAGTAAATAAATTATGCATTATAATGCAGAAGCAGAAAATTCTAAAATTTATATTAACAGTTGAAGGTTATCACACACAGTTATCAACAAAATGTCAATCGAACTGACATGCTTTAATTATCAAGACTTAAACCTGTGCTGTGTGTGAATGGAGAGTAACGTTAACGTACTAGCTACTGGTAACTGTGATGCATCATACACGTGTCTTTCGCGTTTGGTTTTAACTTGTGGTTTCGGTAACTTACAATGATGGGGATAAACCGTGTATCTGTCACCTGACGGAGTCATTCACGTTAAGTTATTGGTTGACATCACTGATCTATAATAGAGAACACACACACACACACGTTTGTTTTTTGTGAAAAGTGGGAACATCCCATAGGCGTAATGGTTTTTATACTGTATGAACTGTATATTCTATCGCCCTACATCAACCCTAACCCTAACCCTCACAGGAAACTTTGTGCTTTTTTACTTTCTCTAAAAAACTCATTCTGTATGATTTATAAGCGTTTTGAAAAATGGGGACATGGGTTATGTCCTCATAAGTCACCCTCTCCTTGTAATACCGGTGTCATACCCATGTCATTATACAGAGTAGTGTCCTGATATGTCACAAAAACAAGAGCACACACACACACACACACACACACACACACACGTGTTTTATGTGATAAAACATAAGTTTTATGTGATAAACTTATAAAAAAGATAAAACCTATGAAAGTTCATAGCTAGTTAACAGCTAGCAACAACAAGGTCACAGGTGAGGTTACTAAAAACAGTTGTTGCATACTAAAACAGTCTGGCAGAAAGCATGCTTGTAAAAACTAGGTGGACAAACAGAACTTTTATACAGTAAGTCAGTGTTGAAGTCTATGACTGCTACACCCTTGTCTTTGACACAGCATTTGTATATTCAGTTGCCCTTGCAAATGAAAAAGGATGATTTACTGTAGCGTTTGTGTGAGCAGCAGAATGCTTCCCTGCATGATCTGAATGGAAATATTTCACAGAGACATTCAAGGCACTCGACATAAAATGTCACTCTTTCATTTCCCCTTTCTGCAATTTGCAATAATTGTTTGTGAAACTCATTTTATGAATTAGACAGGAATGCCTTTGATGCCTGGCAGAATACGCTGCTCTTATTAAGATTGAGCGAGAATACCTGTGACAAGCGACTTTTTAAAAATGCAATTACCTAATTGGATGCAACCGTCCTACTAATTGTAACATGAGTAGGCAAATCTTTCATCAGACATGATTCGCTAGCTGGACACCGTTTTAGGGTATCTGTTCTTCTCTTGCTGTTCTTAAACAATAGGCATTCACATTGACAGAGATTTGTAGTGACCTAATATTATGCATTTTGAGTTGAGTTTTTGGTGTCATGAGTGTCAGAGATCGTTGTTGATGCATCAAAGCTGAGAATTGCTTAACCTAATGGATACCGTATAAATGGTGTCGTTCTGATTACATGTACAACCCGAATTCCGGAAAAGTTGGGAAGTTTTTTAAATTTTAATAAAATGAAAACTAAAGGAATTTCAAATCACATGAGCCAATATTTTATTCACAATAGAACATAGATAACGTAGCAAATGTTTAAACCGAGAAATTTTACACTTTTATCCACTTAATTAGCTCATTTAAAATTTAATGCCTGCTACAGGTCTCAAAAAAGTTGGCACGGGGGCAACAAATGGCTAAAAAAGCAAGCAGTTTTGAAAAGATTCAGCTGGGAGAACATCTAGTGATTAATTAAGTTAATTGATATCAGGTCTGTAACATGATTAGCTATAAAAGCTTTGTCTTAGAGAAGCAGAGTCTCTCAGAAGTAAAGATGGGCAGAGGCTCTCCAATCTGTGAAAGACTGCGTAAAAAAATTGTGGAAAACTTTAAAAACAATGTTCCTCAACATCAAATTGCAAAGGCTTTGCAAATCTCATTATCTACAGTGCATAACATCATCAAAAGATTCAGAGAAACTGGAGAAATCTCTGTGCGTAAGGGACAAGGCCGGAGACCTTTATTGGATGCCCGTGGTCTTCGGGCTCTCAGACGACACTGCATCACTCATCGGCATGATTGTGTCAATGACATTACTAAATGGGCCCAGGAATACTTTCAGAAACCACTGTCGGTAAACACAATCCGCCGTGCCATCAGCAGATGCCAACTAAAGCTCTATCATGCAAAAAGGAAGCCATATGTGAACATGGTCCAGAAGCGCCGTCGTGTCCTGTGGGCCAAGGCTCATTTAAAATGGACTATTTCAAAGTGGAATAGTGTTTTATGATCAGACGAGTCCAAATTTGACATTCTTGTTGGAAATCACAGACGCCGTGTCCTCCGGGCTAAAGAGGAGGGAGACCTTCCAGCATGTTATCAGCGTTCAGTTCAAAAGCCAGCATCTCTGATGGTATGGGGGTGCATAAGTGCATACGGTATGGGCAGCTTGCATGTTTTGGAAGGCTCTGTGAATGCTGAAAGGTATATAAAGGTTTTAGAGCAACATATGCTTCCCTCCAAACAACGTCTATTTCAGGGAAGGCCTTGTTTATTTCAGCAGGACAATGCAAAACCACATACTGCAGCTATAACAACAGCATGGCTTCGTCCTAGAAGAGTCCGGGTGCTAACCTGGCCTGCCTGCAGTCCAGATCTTTCACCTATAGAGAACATTTGGCGCATCATTAAACGAAAAATACGTCAAAGACGACCACGAACTCTTCAGCAGCTGGAAATCTATATAAGGCAAGAATGGGACCAAATTCCAACAGCAAAACTCCAGCAACTCATAGCCTCAATGCCCAGACGTCTTCAAACTGTTTTGAAAAGAAAAGGAGATGCTACACCATGGTAAACATGCCCCGTCCCAACTATTTTGAGACCTGTAGCAGAAATCAAAATTGAAATGAGCTCATTTTGTGCATAAAATTGTAAACTTTCTCAGTTTAAACATTTGCTATGTTATCTATGTTCTATTGTGAATAAAATATTGGCTCATGTGATTTGAAAGTCTTTTAGTTTTCATTTTATTAAAATTTAAAAAACGTCCCAACTTTTCCGGAATTCGGGTTGTAATCTGGATTACATAATCAGATTTTTTTTAAAGGATTTGTAATTAAAATACAGTATATTACATTTAAATGCTCATTATCAGATTTAAAGTTACTTTTTATGGGTTACATGATTACATATTATTCACACAATGCCAGTAAATTATAATTTATAATTTAAATGCCTAAAATGAGTAACCTAGATTACACTAGAATTTTCATTATGTAATCTGTAAACTACAATAGACTACAATTTGTAAGTAATCTCCCCAGCACTCTCTCTCTCTCTCTCTCTATATATATATAGTTTATATTCCCCACAAAAAAATAAAGTTTAAAGTTTATTGCTTGCACACCTTGAATATACTCCCGTTTCTCCCACCAAGAGGACTTCAGTTGTATTTTGTTAGTATAAAATTAAACTTAATTTTATTTTGTAAATGTAACCATTTAATTGAGAATCTGCTTAAAAACTTTTGTAACATTACCCCATTATAAGGGTGGACCATTATTAATCATAAAATCAATGAAGCAAGAATCCAGATGAGATGGTAGAGAGAGATTCATTGAGACAGGCAAAAGAAACTCAAGCTAAATCAATGAAATGCAAAATATTTAAAATGGCTGAGCAGCAAAATGTTGGCCAAGAGATGTTACTGGAAGAAGGACGGCATTTTTTAATTTTCCAAAGTGGTTCCAAAGGAGTGTCTGACGCCTCCGAATTGGGATCAAATTAGACGTCCGATGATGGAGTGCTATGGTGAAGAGTCCCTGACCCCTTCTATCCTGACAGGTCTGTAGGATTTGAGATCTCACTCTGAATAAATGGAGCAGACACAAAGTGCAATGGATCCATTTGAAATGTGCCTTTGGAAAAAGTCCATCCACCCGTTCTGAACACAGCATACGAAAGCAGACATTTTTATTGAGATGAACCTCTTCTGCTTTCAAGATTATAAGTGGGGTCATGATTTCTCCTCTGTGTCACTTCAGCTGCTTCGATCATATCATTGGGAGTGTTTTTTGAATAATTAATCATATCTACTTCTGTGAGCTCTGATGATATGCTTTGAACATTTAGACACAGAAGGTACTGACTGGCTCGTTTTAGAATATTCACCTGAACGAGAGCTAAATTGGATGTTTGATGAGGATCAATCTGATTCTGCTATACCATTCAAAAGTTTGAGGTTGGTAAGATTATTTTTTTTAAGAAATTAAAAGTTTTATTCAGCAAAACTGCATGAAATTCATCAAAAGTAACAGTAAAAATATTTATAATGCTACAAAAGATTTATATTTGAAAAAAAGAATGCTATATAAAAAAAGTTTATATAAATATTACGTTTTCAACACTGATGATGAGAAATGTTATTATTTTTAGTCATGTGACACTGAATACTGAAGTAATGGCTGCTGAAAACTTGTAATAATATTTCACAATATCATTTTTTTTTATCAAATTAAAAATTGATGAACATAAGAGACTTCAAAAAAAGATATCTCACTGAACCCACATTTATAAACATCATTACTTCATTATTTTATTGATCAGGCTCAAAGAAAAATCACAATGAGATATCTTTAATATCTCGGATTTTTCTGAATCTTCTGTATTTCCCATAGTATCTGAATTTCACAAAAAATCTTTTCAAATCTGAGCTCAGATTTGCCTAAATAAAGTGTCCAGTCTAAGTCAGAGACCTCATTATAAATTCAAACATTTCTCATCATGTTCAAAAACAGTTCAATGAACTTATGTTGCAGAAGTCGTTTTGCGGTTCTTATTCCTTTATATAAAACTGAAAAATAATGAAATTACACACAATTAATTTTTTCTTGTCCAGTTCCCATAAAATTGGGTCGTGTGGTCATTTTAATTATATTATAAAGTTTAATACTTTGAGTTAGAGGTTTACTCAAATCCCTAACTTTATTTATGAGGAATAATGTAATCATGCTTACCTTGGTAAACACTACTGAATTGACTCCATAATGAAGAATGTCATGTTTTCATGCTTTCACGTCTTAAAAGACAGCCTGATTTGCATGCAGTAGATGTTTTTATGAGACAAAGTGTGTCATGCTGCAGTTGTGTAGTCATGCAACGCAGGACCACATTTCATGTCCCCTCAGAATTGAGAGAGCTGGGTTAATGAGCCCCCCCCCCCCCATCAGTATGCATTATTTATTTAGATGCTCTGCACCCCAGAGGCAGCCTGCCTTTTGCCTGTGCTCTTTTTTCCTCCTCTCTATAATTCTGTAATCCTTCCTTTTTGTTCGCAGGAGCAGCTCTTCCGTTCAGCTCTCTCTCTCTGTTTATCCCGTTCAGATGTTGCACCTTCTCTGCGACATAAATATTCTAGTATTGCTGCTTTGTCTTTCCAAAATATCAGCCAGCTAAAGAAAACAAGGAGAGATGCCACTGATTTGCAAACAAACCATGGAACATGTTCACATCAGATTGAACAGACAGACTGATGTCTTTCACAAATGGGTTCGATGCTGGTCATCGCATTATTGGTGGAATAATTGCATGTACTTCCTACTTCCAAGAACAAACATGTTTCAGCTAATTCATTCAAGCTGGAGTTTTACTGAAATTACTTCTGAAATAACTTTACTGAGAGCAGTCATTATGCTGTAAGGACTGCCATTCAGAGCACTACGGCAAAATACAGTAATTTGATGTTACTTTAAACAGTAGCAGCCTTGCATTCTCTCTAAATGAGAAAGTCCAGAGACAATGAGAGTGCAGTTGAGTTCAGTTCAGAGAGATCCATCATAGTCAACTGATAAAAGTATGGGTTTTTATCTCTCCAGGGTTGAAGACTCTAGATGCTATCTTGACCTGGCTCGCAAAAAATACCTAATTCCACCCATAATAAGAGCCCACTAAGCCAAGAACATGTAAATTAGCGTATGAATATGTATAGAGTGTTACCTGTCATTTTGTAATTACCTCAAGACTGAAATCTCTGTCTGAACAGCTTCAGATCCTGCCTGGTGACCACGGACATAACCAGGTGAGCAGATCACTCTCTCACTATTTGATTGCTCATCTTTATCCACTCATCACTCATTCTGATTGGTGGATGATTTATATTAGCAAACTGCAGGGAGAGGAAGAGTAGATATAAGTCATGATCTGCAAGATTAACCATAATCTGATGTGATCCGACCACCTCAGAGAAAACCAGTGTTCTGCTGCAAGAGCTTTTGAAGCAAGAGTTCTCGTGTGTTCTGATTGGTGGATGATCATCCACCAATCAGAACACACGAGAATCTTGCTAATAATCTTTATATTAGCAAACTGCAGGGAGAGGAAGAGTAGATATAAGTCATGATCTGCAAGATTAACCATAATCTGATGTGATCCGACCACCTCAGAGAAAACCAGGTGGTCGGATCACATCAGATTATGGTTAATCTTGCAGATCATGACTTATATCTACTCTTCCTCTCCCTGCAGTTTGCTAATATAAAGATTACTCCTTTGAACTCCCACCTCTTCTGTGGGTTTTATTGTTCTGGGTCTGAATTTGGGCTCCTGGGGTCTCAAAAAAGAAACATTTTCAATCTCCAAGGTGAATGTTATGACAACACACTCTTACAAAAAAGGGTTTATTGGGGTTCTATATAGAACCATAGGGTTCTTTACTCAACTCCAAAGAACCTTTTATGCTAAAAAGGTTCTATAATGACAAGAAAGAACCCTTTTGGCACAAAGGTTATTTAGGCTATTATTCATTCATATTACATTATTCTGCAACATTTTGTATTTGTAATTAAATTATTGTTTGTAGTAACTTAATATCACATTTTAATCATGCTGATTTTTGGAGAAAAACTGAAATGGCACTCTTCGTGTGATATTGATTAACTACATAAAATGATATAAATATATACATTTTCTAACCTCCATATCTTGAATTTTGTGATCATTCACATGCATTCATAAATGCATTTGAATACACTGAATAATGCAGTGAAAGAACACACTCAAAATGCACACGCGCACTAGTATGACTATTAGCCTAGATGCGTGCACTTTTTAGGCACGATTTGTTTAGTTTTTGAATATACTTGATACTGTTAAAAGGCACATCATTAAAAAAAAAACGAGTCCACTTATCACACCTAAACACGCTTGGAAAACCTACTTAGAACTAGCTACTAAATTAGTTAAAAATGCCTATCCATATACAGCCGTGATTCGCGAAGCCCAAACTAAATCAAATGATTCACGAAGCCCAAACTGACTCAAATGATTCGCAAACCAGCTCCAAACTCCCGAAATGACTCAAATGATTCACGCTCTGAACTCCCAAACTGACTCAAATGATTCGCAAACCCGCTTTGCACTCCTGAACTGACTCAAATGATTCGCGGACCCGCTACGAACTCTCGAACTGATTCAAATGATTCGCGAACCCGCTTTGAACTCCCGAACTGATTCAAATGATTCGCGAACCCGCTACGAACTCCCGAACTGACTCAAATGATTCGCGAACCCCAAACTGACTCAAATAATTCGCGAACCCGCTACGAACTCTCGAACTGACTCAATTGATTCGCGAACCCGCTACAAACTCTCAAACTGATTCAAATGATCCGCAAAGCCGCTCCAAACTCCCGAAATGATTCAAATGATTTGCGATCCCCAAACTGACTCAAATGATTCGCGAAACCGTTCGAACTCCAGAACTGACTCAAATGATTCGCGAACCCCAAACTGACTCAAATGATTCACGAAGCCGCTCCGAACTCCCGAACTGACTCAAATGATTCGTGTTCCCGTATCGAACTCCCAAACTGACTCAAATGATTCACGAACCCGCTACGAGCTCCCGAACTGACTCAAATGATTCCCGAACCCGCTACGAACTCTCGAACTTATTCAAATGATCCGCGAAGCCGCTCCGAGCTCCCGAACTGATTAAAATGATTTGCGATCCCCAAACTGACTCAAATGATTCGCGAACCCGTATCGAACTGCCGAACTGACTCAAATGATTCACGAACCCCTAACTGACTCAAATGATTCGCGAACCTGCTACGAACTCTCGAACTGACTCAAATGATTCGCGAACCCGCTCCGAACTCCCGAACTGACTCAAATGATCCGCGAACCCGCTCCGAACTCCCGAACTGACTCAAATGATCCGCAAACCCTCTCCGAACTCCCGAACTGACTCAAATGATCCGCGAACCCGCTCCGAACTCCCAAACTGACTCAAATGATTCACGAACCTGCTCCGAACTCCCGAACTGACTCAAATGATTCGTGATCCCGTATCGAACTCCCAAACTGACTCAAATGATTCACGAACCCGCTACGAACTCCCGAACTGACTCAAATGATTCCCGAACCCGTATCGAACTCCCGAACTGACTCAAATGATTCGCGAACCCCCTCCGAACTCCCGAACTGACTCAAATGATTCGCGAACCCCCTCCGAACTCCCGAACTGATTCAAATGATCCGCGAACCCGCTCCGAACTCCCGAACTGACTCAAATGATTTGCGATCGTGCTCCGAACTCCCGAACTGACTCAAATGATTCACGCTCCGAACTCCCGAACTGGCTTGAAATTAGTTAAAAATGCCTATCCATATACAGCCATGATTCGCGAAGCCCAAAATACATCTTTACCCAACTAAAAATGAAACATACAGGCAATGTGAACAGACATTATATACTTAGGAAAAGCTGGCATGCCATAATATTATTAATCATGTCATACTGTATATTAATTAAGAGACTGCCTGGAATATATAATCACATCGCAGGACCTTTTAAAATGAGCTATAAGATTTACATGCCTTTATATTAATTTTCAACCTAAAACCTTGCTTTTTGTACAGGTCAAAATAGAAGACTATTATGTTCACAAGGCTTAATTTATTTGATACGATACACTAAAACAGAATTATTTTGAAATATTACAATTTAAAAGAACTATTCCTGTGATACAAAGTAGAATTTTCAGCAGCCATTTTCAGTGTCACGTATTCCCTCAGAAATAATTCTAATATGCTAATTCGATACTCAAGACACAATTTCAATGTTGAAAATAGTCACAAATATTTTCTAATATAACTGTTTTTACTGTAATCTTTAAACAAATTAATGTTTCCTTGCTCAAAAATATTAAAATAAATCCTACCACAAACATTTACATGATAGCTTATCGCATTTTCAACAAATAAATACGTGGATATGTTTTTATGAGTATGTTCTGATTGGCTATGATTTTTCTGCCTCATGCAGCAGTTTTGCTTTCATTGTGGACAGAAAAATAACTATAAAAATGTGTCATGCTATTTCTGATTAGCATATATCATTCTGAAATGTGCCATTTTTCATGTATATTCCTGTTCTGATATACATGTCTGCAGGTGATCCCAAAACTAATTTGGGAGCAATCGGACATAACTTACCTTTCCAATTACAAAGTGTTTAATAAGAAAATGAAATGATGCACAACATAATTCTGTTCTTGCAGTATATATACTGTATTCAAAAAGATCAAATGTTAGTTTATCTGAGTTCAGAAGTTATTACATAGGTTTCACTGAGACACTTGTCTTTATTTGAATGAAAACATCAAGCTCTTGAGACAAAATAGTCCTTGCAGATGATTATATTTACAAAAACCCCAAAAGAAATAACATTCAAGAAATATACAGCATCATCCACATATCTTTTAATTAGCAAAAAAAACTAAAAACAAACAAACAAAAATAAAACGCCATGCTTGTCCTTTGAACATTAAGATGAATCCAATCTTTCAAAAACCTCGCACAGATAAAAAAAAAAGAAAAAAAGGTGCAAATATATACAAAACACCATTGCAGACAGCTTTTTAGACTCATTTTCACCCCTCAAACTACTTAATGCATTAAAACTGAATTAAAACAATAATTTAAACAAAATAAAAAAACAAAATATTTCAGTCCAATAATTATACAAAATATATTTATATATTTATATAGAATTAAGGACTAGGCATAGCAGTTGCCCATTAAGCAGTCATCCAACCAACCAGTCGTCACAAAGCTCTCCAAACACGTTAATAAACTCCATATATTTCTGAAACTGTAAACAAGTCTGTTACAATAAAATTGATTAAAACATTTGGGATAAAGAGACAAACCGACAAATAAATTACAATTAATTCATCTGAGACAAAATGTTATTTTTTTCTTCTTCTTCTTTTATAACTAGAACATTGACTGAAATGTAGTTATGGATCTAAAACAGACATTTTCTTCTACTGTATCTACTGAAAAAACACCACAGTTAGTTTTCCACTCACTCCGCTCCATTCCTCACAAGTTACAGGTGCTTTTAAGAGTATGCCGTTTCACCGCACGATGAAAACAAACCGCAAAGCGCCTCATTTGGCTCTGAGCTTCTCTGTAGGAAACAGGTGATTTCTGATATATGGCTATCGGCCGAGGCGTTGTTAGTGTTAGCTCTGTCTTCACCAGTCTAGCTAAAAACACCCCGGTGGGCAGTTGCACTTATCGATAGTCAAGAGTTATGTTACAGGCAGTATGTACACGGCCAAGCTAAGTCCACTTCCCCCACAGTAGGTTTGGCTTTACTCACAGTATAGAAAAATCAGATGTTAACCTGATGGTGTGGTTTCAACCAAGAGGTGCTAAATCAAAAAATTCAACCACTGGTGTTTAGTTGTCAGCTTTTTTTAAAACTTAGATTTATGATTGGGTTTCATTTCTCAAAGTTGTATGTTCCAGACGTCGGATATTGGTTTCACACCAGCATTGCTGACAATGCAGCCTTGGCATCAGGCAGTAATTCCCGATGCATCGTGTTGCAAGAGATGGTAATATTATAACGGAACCAGATTCATGAGCTGACCCCATTCCCCAAACAGAAAAACAAACCAATGTTCAAAAAGATTCTGCTTAATTACCATCCTGCAACTGTTTCATATGTTAATGAGCCCCACATTTAGTTCAAAACATACTGCCTTCATTATTCCAACAACAAAAATTTGGCTTTTGATGATGCCGTATCTAAACGAACAGGGGATCACATTACCCCATCCAAATCCATGTGGGGAATTTGAAGGCAGGTTAAATTACATTCAATAAAAGTTTAAAATATCCAGATACATCTTATTGAAATGCTCAAGTCCTCAAACCATGACCCTGCCGGACGTGGTCTACCGCTACTAAACTAAAATGTATTCTTTTTTTTAGCCAAATAAAGGCAATAATGATTAGTAGTTATTAGCAAATCCATTATTACAGGCTAAAAAGGGCAAAATCTATCGATGTAAGATGTATTCAAATATACGTGATCACTTTGATGGTCTTTGAATATCTACATTCAAATTCAACAAACTCAAGTAATAAGGCCCCGATGGATTTCCCTATTGTTTTAATGATCCCATATTATGATGGGTGTTTGTATACTCAAACTGACCTTGGTGAAGTAGGTTTTTTACATTTTAAAGACAATGTTGAAAGCAAATGGTACTCCCTGTAGTCCTGTTTGAAGGTATTTTGTTTTTAAAACTGGACCATGTATAATGAGGCAAAGATTTTTGCAAGATATGCTCAGTTATTCATGGTGTACATTCTCAGGGATTTTACTCAACACAAAAACACAATCGATACGCAACTAGACAGGGCAGAACTCAGAACCACATAGGGCTAGGAATAGAAAACAGCTGAGAATATTTCACGTACGTATCACAATTCGAGTACCTGGAATATAACGGTTTGCAGTTCATCTCCGTGGCAGCAGAGGGCGATGCCACTGTCACGGAGATGAGGAAAGTCCGATAAAGAGAAGAGGAAATGACTTAAGGCCTTGTTGTTTGTGTATACAGACAGAATTGACACAATCTTTATAATTGATCAAGCAGGAACCTTGATAAGGTTGAATGGGGGATGACTGGAGAACAGACAGGATTTGTCCAGCTGCGGACCTCTATGTCAAAAATTGCATTGGCCTGCTGAAACGGTGAGAAAACAATCAGAGTTGAACAGTCATCCCTTCGTTGTGCTTGGCATTGTGAACGCGTTTTGGCTGCCGTTTGGACAGAACAACAACAGGGAAATGAAAAGGAGCGTGACTCACCAAATGCTAACATTGAAAATTTAGAGTCAGGACGGTGAATTTGAACACACAGGGAACTTAAACTCATGGCTTGCAGGTAAATTTGAGAGTTATTGCTCTAGATGGATCTACTATGTTAAAGATGCTTGTCATCAAGGGACAAAACTTGGCCCTCGCCAATACAGTCTTGGAGAAGAAATCCAAACCTCACAGTAACACTGCGGTGTACAAAAAAAGCAAAGGGAGCAGAAATGCCCCCCCAAGGGATGAACGCCCATCCCAGGGTACATTTCAGCACGAGTTTGGGGAATCATATCCAGACGCAACAAAAAGGCAAGCTTCAAAGGTTGCTGATCCAAACCTCTTGACAAATAGAGTTCCATTTGGCCCCATAATCACAAAAAAGAACGAAAATGAGAGAAAAGGCGCTTTTATGGATCTATGGCAATTTCGAGATGAAGAGAAGGTTCCTCCCATTCTGCCCAGCTTCCACACTACCCATAATGCAGTTCTCCCCGAACAGTTCTCCATTATTGATTTATTATGATATAAATATCTTCATTTCTGTTAATGGAGCTCGTCACATAATTGTGATAGTTTTTGAGGCGTCTCTTGGAGATCGATATGAAGAATTGTTTTCAGGTTACCCACTGAATGCATTGCTAAAACATTTTGCTGCTTTTCTCTCCCAGAAAGATTGATATTTTCTTCCATGGCACTATCTTGGCAATTTGGCTTCCAAGGCAAGAGCATGTGCACCTTTCCTCATTGGAATGTATCTGATCCACAGTAGTCCGTGTCGAATAGTTTGTTAGGCAGGCCGATGTGAACGGCGTTCAGTCCGGGCATTAGGGAGTGAGGGCGTTTGGGTGTACAGGTTGTGGTCCAGTAAAACGTTGGGCTTCGTATGCTGTGCTGTGGTTCCTTTAGAGTTGATTGTCCAGTGTTTTAGCCTCACCTTCTGCTAGCACAAGCTGTGGATGTTCTAACATGGGTTCGGTCCGCCAGACTCCATCAATTCCGTCTCAACAGTCCCCCAAACCATCTGAACGCTTCCCTTCCCATCCCATCCCGTCCAATCCATCAACACCCTCAGCTGCTGCCAGACATCAGGTTAATGGCTTGTTCCAGTTTGTGTCTTAGCTTGTGTTTGCGACAGTAACCGTCTCTGTCCAGCGCTGTCAAAATCTGAGAGAGAGAGAGAGGAAGAGGCCATTAACTGAAGGCCGAACCCTTGTAATAATTCAATATTCGACATCGTTCTGCGCGTGAGAGTTTGCAGACGCTCACTAGAGCTCATAATGATAATGATAAATGACCTCATCAGATATGGCACTGCACATTCATCAAGATCAAACTGCTAATACAGAAACAACATTTGCATTTCAATACGAATCTCACGTGCATCTTTAAACTACCATTATGGCAATTTGCACAACCACTACCAGGATTTATGTTTCTCTTGATCTTACAAACTTTTTGATTTAAAGGCTTCTACATGAATCATATAAATTTCTTTTTTTTGCAACAAATATTTGTACTTATTTCTACACACACACACACACACACACACACACACACACACACACACACGCGCACACACACGCGCACACACACGCGCACACACACGCGCGCACACACACACACACACACACACACACATTTTTTTACTTGTATATATATATGTCAGAGAGTGGATCAGCATCTCTTTCAACCCATCTGCTGTTTTTGCTTGGTGCAGATGTTTTAAAATTTTATATTACACAATCTAATTTAGATTAAAAAAAAACTGCTCATGCTGCATTTATTTAGCATCTTTGTTTGGATTGCGATTCAAATGCAGTTGCCAATTTGGAATAAAAATGGGCACAGACAAGCCTTTGTTTATATGCAAAACTATACATGAGTTTTTATGGCTAATTTATTTGATTAGATTTGGGATTTGTTTTGAAATTGAAATTTAGTTTTGTTATTTGACATATTTCTGTTTCACAAAAAATGTGCAGCATTTTGTCCAAGCAATAATAAAAGGACACCTTTTCATTTATAATTTGTCCTAAACCTTTTTTTGTGTAAAAAAAGTCATGAGAAAATTGAATCGTAAAATCAGTATTGTGAATCGAATCGTAATTTGAGTGCATCGTTACATCCCTATCCCTAGTCTCAGGTCTCACCTCTTCCTTGTACTTGTTGATATAGAAGTACAGTTCACTAAGCGCACTCAGCGTGTTGAATTCGTTGCCATGGAGACGGGACTGCTCTACTAGATAGGCGTCCATGTCCTGATCGCTGATACTTGGCATCTTGCTGATGTCTCGGTAATATCTTGAAAACACACACACACACACACACACACACACAAACACATAAATAACCTGCTTAAAAATCATCTGCTTCGTATTTTAAATGAACAGTTTGGAGTTAATCTTCTGGAAAAAAAATTAAGCAAAATGGATGAATTTCAGTTTCTGCAGCCTAGTGAAAGACGGTAAGACAAATTACTAATTAGTGGTGCCTACTAAGGCAAGTACAGTATTACTATTGCGTACAGGATATAAAGAAATGTATTAAATGCATTTAAAAGTGGAGTTAAGTGCAGTGTTATTTTAATATCATTAAGTCATTATAGTTTTTTAATTAATATATTGAATTGGTTTTGATTTTCAGTTTTCTTCTCAGTTAAAGTTTTAGTAATTTTGTAGTGTGTTTTTGTCATTTTTATTATTTTATAAATTTTATTTATTTTAATTTAAAAACAACTTAAAATAAAAATCATCAACTAAATGAAAATGAAATGATGATGCCTTTAACTATAATAACCTTGGTAAAGGTATAATTTACCAAACAGGTGCTGGCAGCTACTGACCTCCATAGTATTTTTTAACCCCCCCCCATACTATGGAAGTCAATGGCTACCTGTCTGGTTACCAGCATTGCTCAAAATATCTTCTTTTGTGTTCAGCAAAAGAAAGAGAGTAATACAGGTTTGGAACAACTTGAAGGTGAGTGAATAATGACAGAATTTTGAATAAACATTACAACCATTCTAGACGTTTAACCAATCTAATCTACACCAATCAGATCAAGTCTGTGGTATTTTGGGCCATGTGTCCTTACCTCTCAACCCAGCTCTTGTAATTAGGGATGTCTTTAGCATAGAGAAGCTTGTTTGACGGAGAGTCTTTGCCCAGGCGATGCTCAGACGTCGAGCAGGAGTCCATGAAGGTCTGAGCCACCACTGACAGACAGGCATCTGTAATACTGTTCTTGTGGATGTCAAAGACAAACTGAGGGTTTTTGATCACGTTGACCCAAAACCGCAGAGGAAGGCTGGATTAGAAAGAAAGAGAGACATAGACGATATAATCTGATTACATCCAAAAAGCTTTTTAGTGATAGTGGTCTCTCTTGAATCACACTAAAATGCATTATTTTTCAATTGCACTCAGAGCGTACTGCATTGAAGAAACAAATGGAACTGAACTGGCATCTCAGCAGGGTTTCAAAACAATCGAAACTGATGCTGCAGAAAATGAGGTCAAAGACAGGAAGTGCCCTGTATCTCACCAGTTGCTCTTCCAGGTGTGCCGTACGTCCGGGTCGGTGATCTGTCTCTTGTCTGCTTGCTCATCCAGGAAATCAAACATGTATTTGATGGCCAGCGGGAGAGCACTGCCACGATGGGCCGTGCTGAACACCGTCTCAAAAAGATCGTCCACAAACTTCTGCAGTGTGCCCTAAAAGCATGCCACAAGAGTTTACAACATTCTTCTGATACAATATGTGCTGACACAACAGGAGCTTTGAGGCACTACACACATTTTATTGAATACAATGCTAATAGTGAGTTTTAAATGATGTGTTTTGAATCTTTAATATTATGGATATCAATTGATTTTTAAACAGATTGTTCCAACTTTCTATAAGCAGTGTGCTTCGTGTTGTGCAAATAGTTCATTGCAAAATAATCTTTTTCTTGCAACAAAACTGTATGCTGTATGTGTGTAATAAAAAAAAAAGTCTAAATTGTGTACATGTCGGTTAGTGTTCGAACAGACCAAATTTACATTTATTTATACCTCTGAAAATCAATAAATTTTCAAAAATGCTATAGTAACGTTCAGAGGTTTGTGGTGTAAATACATATATTTATATATACAGTGTCTATATATAAGTCTTTTCTGCTCACCAAGTCTGCATTTATTTGATCAAAAATGCAGTGAAACAGTAGAAATGTGAAATACTACAACAATTTAAAAATAAATATTCTATTTGAATGTATTTTAAAATGTAATTTATTCCTGTGATGCTAAATTGGTTTTTCATCAGCTGTTACTCCAGTCTGCATTGTCACATGATCATACATAAATTTATTTTATTATTAACACTGTTGAAAATTTTAATAAATATATTTAAAAAGTTTAAATAGATGTTTATTCATATTATTAAATTTTTTTAAAATATAATTTTTCATAATGTAACCATCTTTACTGTCAGTTTTGATCAATTTAATGTCTCCTTGCTGAATAAAAAAATGATTCTTTTGAAAAGACAAACTTTTGAATGGTTGATGGTAATGATGAAATATGACAGAAGTTTCATTCTTGGCTAAAATAATCCTTTAACCATGTTAAAACACTGTAACGTACAGCCTTGAGTGTCTTATTGCTTTAAAAATAACCACACACACGTTATCTGTACAGGATGTTTATGTACCTTGGTAGCCAGTAAGCGTGTGAGGTAAATCTCAGACACCATCTTGCTCCCACGGTCTCCCTCTCGCTGGTCTGCGTGCTCATGGTTCTTCACCAGGTGCCAGAGTTTGGTGCCTGTCTCCTGGTCAGGGGTGATCATGGGAGCCCTGGATCGAAGGCTGTCTGGACTACTAGATGTCCTCAGCAGGCTCTCTATATACATTTGAATATATACAATCCAAATGAGCAGACACTTCAATCTGCTTCTTAACAATGCATTGCAGTTTACATATTTTAAGTCGGTTTCTAAATCATTATCTTTTTAATAGCTGCGTCTCAAAGCCTAGTCAGCCGAATCAATGTTTACTGTCTGCAAGTATAGATGTCTCAATAAACATCATTATGACTGTCAGTTTAGTTTACTAGGTTTTGAACACAGCCTACAGTATGTAGAGCTCAGACTAAATAACTTCAGCCAAGAATGGTTGGGGAAAAGATCTTAGATTCCCATTTGAGCCAAACAAGCTGCATGTGGCATGATACAAAAGGTTGGCAGAATCCATGTTGTATTAAGCAAACATGGCTAAAGCCGAGGATCAAGGGGCGTAAAGCGATCCGAAAGACTTACCATATCGACTAAGAGAGCGAGTGAACGTGAAGGAGTTGGCGATGTTGTAAGCAGATACTTGCTTCTGAACCAAAGCCACCAAAGACCCATCCGTCACCTGAGATGGAAAATGAGAATTATAAGAAAAAGAATCTCCATTTTTGTACAGCATGCGACAAGCATTTGTAAACTTGCATGATATAATGGAGCAGCTGCCAGGAAACGTTGTTCAACCTGGTAGTGCGCCAGTGTGTTCAATCTCTTCCAGTCGCTCTCGATCTTTGTGGTGACGTCTTCATCCTGGAGGATGATTCTGGTCAGTCGACCCTGCCGCCATTCTGGAGAAGGACAAGAAATGCAATAGTCTTGGATGAGGATGGTTCTAAAGTGTCAAAGGTAAAACTTTTGCCATGTTTTCCATACGTTCTCTCTATCAGTCAACATGATGTCAAAACTGACCCTATTTACTGGTCTTACGATGCACAATTATAAGTGCATGCTTTTCTTAAAATTGTTTTCATGATTTGTGATCAAAATTTGATAACCGTCTTATATTTCTTTTTAACAAAAATAAAAAATAAAAAAAATGAACAAAATAGAAAAAAAGAAAGTTTGTCAAACAGACAGACAGACAGACAGACAGATAGATAACCTAAGAATCAGATACAGGCAGAAAGTTCTTTACCCAGGTCCATGTTGTCGGCCTGTGGGCGCTGTGAGTATGGGATGCCTTTGTAAACAGCATCTAGCAGCTTGTCCTTCACCTGAGTGATCGTGTCACAGTTTAGCACCTTGACAGGGATTTCTGTACCGGCCTGTCCCTCCGGAGGAATACACATGAGCGTCTGAGATAGAGATCCGGGATAATATTGATTGGCAAGATGACAAGCAAATACACAAAACACGTCTCCATTCAAATCTAGCATGCAGACCACACACACACACACTAACAAACACATGGACTAAAGAGGATGTGGAAAGGTCAAGGCACATTTTATCACACACAGCGGGAGACTGCAGCTCTATTTGGCCTGGCTCTGCCAGCATATCAAAGATTGATAGAGGGATCCTGTTTCATGCTTCGGTCTGATTTATCATAATAGCCATCTCAACTTTAACTGTTATGTCAATGGGGAAATATTTATCTGCCTGCAAAGCGGTATTCAGAAAATGTGAAACACGCAGGTTTGGATAAAAAGATCACGGATCGATAAAAACAAACTGCAAGATTTGATTGATTATGATTGATTGATGTCTAAAGTTAAAAGATACTTCAAGCTAAAGTGTGTAATCATTTTGATATTAAACACCCAGTTTAATATGCAGAGACAACTACAAGAAAGACATCTATAGGTTGTTTGTTTTTAGCAGCCTAACCAACACAGCAACCCTGACTCAACCAATGGCCTGACTATGGGGACGGGACTTTTTGACTGGTTCAGGGGAAAAAAATGTGAACTAATATTAAATTAATAAACTAATAATAAATAATAATAATTAAACTATTTGTTTGACTGACCAATGACAAGTTAGGAAGTGTTCAGCATAAAGTTAAGGGGGAAAAATAAATAAATAAAAAACAATGATGAGTGAATGAACAAATAAATTAAAATGTACAGAATTTGACAATTACTGTTTCAAGTGCTAACAAGATATTGCTCTGTTTGTTTTTAGTATGGAACCGAAATCAAAACATACCAATTGTGTGAATTTGGGGGTGCGACGATTTGTTTGTCTAACCAATGACAGACGAGGAAGTGTTCAGCAGGAATTTCAGAGAAAAAAAAAGTACATAACTGAACGATCAACTAAGTTAAAATTCACAGAATTTGACATTATCACGGTTCATCACGACAGTTTTTCTAAAAGAAAATACAAACCATGGTACCATGCCCAAATAAAACATAGTAACACCATGGTACTTTTAATACTTCTGTAAGTGTATGAAATTAATATTTTACTGTATGACTGTACTGTACATAATTTTTGCCATAGTTGCTATGGTAAAACCTTCATAAAGCAATAAAACCATCATGCAGGTATACAGCATTGATAAAATAAATAAGACGAGCTGTAGAATGTGTGCATCAGCTCATTTATGCAGCCAGTAAGCGAAATCATAAAAAACAGCCCTCAGCACTTACCAAGTGAGTAACACATACAAATAACAGCTTCATAAACAGGCATGCGAGTTACATTAAAGAGCCGAGCATTTGTTACGAAGCCGATGCTTTGATATATCTCCATTCACACCGTGACAACGGTCCATATAAATTCATGAGAAGACCTTTTGTGTGCATGGGCCACGTTAATTGTGCGATTAAAACAATGCAGCTGGCACTGGTGCGCGACTATGCATCCGTAATCACGGCTACTCGCTGATCATTAGCTTACGGCAATTCCTCCTCTCCAGCCGCGGCTCACACATGAGGAGTTTGTGATTAAAACCCAATTACACAGTAAATTAAGGAATTCTCCCGGAGATGGAGCCCAGCTATATTTAGGACATCCGGCGTCGGTTTAGAAACTGGATTGGGCTGAAACTCAGAGCTTGGACGAAATGAGGGTTTTATGAAAGCTTAACACCATAAAGATCAGTTCTCGTCTCTGGCTGTGTGTGTGGGAAGATGAGAGTGTGTAAAGGTGACTTTAGTGTGCCCTTTAGCACGTGTTCACACACCCGCAGGCAGACTTCCTGGTCCAGCTGAAGCGTTTAATGCTTAAAGTAAGAGTAAATACTGGATCCATTGAAATACTGTGGAAATGATATCTCTTATGTATTAATCATCTTCATTTTATATATATGTTATATATCATATATATGTATGTATATATTCAGACTTATAACTATATTCACTTCTATATATTCAGACCTAAATTTATATATTCAGATTTTTTTAAATATACATTATATACATTTTATATAATTATATTTAATATTAAATTATTTTATATAATTTTATATAATTATATAATTTTATATAATTTATAATTAATATAAAGTTTGGCCCTTCATATATCATAATATTATTAATATTATTATGATTATTATTATATTCTTTTTTATAATATATATATATATATATATATATATATATATATATATATATATATATATATATATATATATATATATATATATATATATATATAATTCAATTATTTGAACAAACCGTTTTAAATACTGCACATGAATTTAGCCTTAAAAATTGAGCTAGAGATGGATGTACTAATATGGCAGAAATGAGCAAGCACAATTAAATATCTAATATGCATAGCTGGACTGACCAGTCAGCATTCAGAACTGGAACAATCTAATTTATAATTCATGATGTGTCACATTATTTAACAAAGAATGAAAACAAGGGCAAATGTTTGCACTCCTAATGAATATGTCAACATACATGCTGTGTTACAGCTGAGCCTGACCTTTTCTGTCGGCCCATAGGGGTCTCTCTTTAGGGTTGACAGCTAAGACAGCTGAATAACTGTGCTATATATTGATTCCCTTAAGCAGATCTATCCTGAATACTGTGGAATTGATGAGACGTCCAATGGCTTTAACTACTACTTAGGAGCCATAGATTAAAGCTTGTGCATTGGTCGGCTCGTATTGTTCCATTTAAAATCAATGCACAGAACTCTGTTGGTGCAGACAGTAAATATGCTCTTTTGTGTAGTCATGTTTGTGTATGTGAGAGAGAGAGAGAGAGAGAGAGAGAGAGAGAGAGAGAGAGAGAGAGAGAGAGAGAGAGAGAGAGAGAGAGTAAATCAGCCGCTGTATTTCCTGGCTGTCTGCTGAGATAAATGAGGAGCATTGGGGTTGTTTTATGCCATGAGAAATTTTCAGGTTTGTTTCAGTCATTACAGGCTCTGATCAGGTCATTCTTTGTCTCCATTATGCCGCCTTTGAGAAACCCTGCTCTCAAAGTCATGTTAGAACTTACTTTGCTTGGTCTGATATCATCTGTCTGATTGGTTTTATCTTTAAAGGGTCAATGGATCACTAATGAACATTAGGATTCAGAATTAAGAACCGGATCTTAATCAGAACCAGAAAAACAAGATACTGGATCTGGCACTGATCTTTCAAATGTGGACAGAATACTAGAATACACCAAAAGACAGGGCAAAGTGTGTATTAGTAATATTAAGTTAAATAGTAGTCAGGGTTTAAACTAAAACCATAAGTACACTAAAACAACACTGGCATTTCTATTAAAAGATTTCTAGCTGGAAGCATCTGAAAAGGTACAACATTTGTAGTGTATTGGTCCTTTTTAAATGTATATTTGAGCTAAAATGTCAAACACTTGTGGTCTTCGATAAAACGGCGGGTGCTGGGAGACAGGAAGAGGGAGGGATTATGGGATATGTGCGAGAGTGTCACCATGGGGACACTGACCAGCTGCTTGTAGTCGATTTGCTGTCGGATGAGCTTGTCTTCGCTCAGGGAGTATCTGGCCTCTCCTGTGATGGCGTCTATGGGACCTTTTTCCATCTGCTGTTTTATAGCACAGTAGAGCATAAAAAGAGGCTCGCCAGCACACTCCTGCACAGAGAGAGTGAGAGAGAGAGAGAGAGAGAGGCAGGGAGAGAGAGAGAGAGAGAGAGAGAGAGGGAGAGAGAGAGGGAGAGAGAGAGAGAGGTCATATTCTACACTATTGAAGTATTTTATTATCTCCCTAAAGTCCACTTATAATGTTAGTCAAGGTGTCTTGCAACAAAGTTTTATATGTTCATTTTCCAACATCTTACCCATAGACTTTCACAGGTTGTTTTTGCTACTGTACCTTTAAGATTTCTTCATTAATAAATTCACCTGTTTTGATTGGCTAAGCAATGCATTCTAGTTAATGCATTCCCACACAACTCCCATTAGCCATTTCAAAGAGTTGCATGAAGCAGAAATAAAATCAATATCTGCTGTACTACTGTTACAAAAGGTTTTTGCTTTTTGGAAAGAAATTTATACCTTTATTTAGCAAGGATGGATTGAACGGATTAAAAAATGACAACACAGATTTTTACATTGCTGCAAAAAACTGCATTTAAAATAATTGTTTTTGTAGTTGATATTTGTTTTATTAATCAAAGAATACTTAAAACAAATCTAATAATAAATACATGCATTATCAAATATTAGGCAACACAACTGCTTTCAATATTGATAATTAGAAATGTTTCAGCAAATTAGCATATTAAAATGATTTCTGGAGAATCATGTGACACTAAAGACTGAGAATGGCCACTGAAAATTCAGCTTTGCATCACATGAATTAATTACATTCAAATAGAAAACAGTTACTTTAAATTGTAATAATATTTCACAATATGAATATTTTTACTGCATTTTTTATCAAGCAAAAGAGACTTTCAAAAACATAAAAAAAATTCATGACCCCAAACTTTTGAACAGTAATGTACAGTCGTGGCCAAAAGTTTTGAGAATTGAATAAATATTAGTTTTCAAAACGTTTGCTGCTAAACTGCTTTTAGATCTTTGTTTCAGTTGTTTCTGTGATGTACTGAAATATAATTACAAGCACTTCATACGTTTCAAAGGCTTTTATCGACAATTACATGACATTTATGCAAAGAGTCAGTATTTGCAGTGTTGGCCCTTCTTTTTCAGGACCTCTGCAATTCGACTGGGCATGCTCTCAATCAACTTCTGGGCCAAATCCTGACTGATAGCAACCCATTCTTTCATAATCACTTCTTGGATTTTGTCAGAATTAGTGGGTTTTTGTTTGTCCACCCGCCTCTTGAGGTTGCCTTATGGCACGGTGCTCCATCGTGCTGGAAAATGCATTGTTCTTCACCAAACTGTTGTTGGATTGTTGGAAGAAGTTGCTGTTGGAGGGTGTTTTGGTACCATTCTTTATTCATGGCTGTGTTTTTGGACAGAATTGTGAGTGAGCCCTTGGCTGAGAAGCAACCCCACACATGAATGGTGTCAGGATGCTTTACTGTTGGCATGACACAGGACTGATGGTAGCGCTCACCTTTTCTTGTCGGGACAAGCCTTTTTCCAGATGCCCCAAACAATCGGAAAGGGGCTTCATCTGAGAATATGACTTTGCCCCAGTCCTCAGTCCATTCACTATACTTTCTGCAGAAGATCAATCTGTCCCTGATGATTTTTTTGGAGAGAAGTGGCTTCTTTGCTGCCCTTCTTGACACCAGGCCATCTTCCAAAAGTCTTGTCCTCACTGTGCGTGCAGATCCGCTCAGATACCTGCCTGCTGCCATTCCTGAGCAAGCTCTGCACTGGTGGCACTCCGATCCCGCAGCTGAATCCTCTTTAGGAGACGATCCTGGCGCTTGCTGGACTTTCTTGGACGCCCTGAAGCCTTCTTTACAAGAATTGAACCTCTTTCCTTGAAGTTCTTGATGATCCTATAAATTGTTGATTTAGGTGCAATCTTAGTAGCCACAATATCCTTGCCTGTGAAGCCATTTTTATGCAATGCAATGATGGCTGCACGCGTTTCTTTGCAGGTCACCATGGTTAACAATGGAAGAACAATGATTTCAAGCATCACCCTCCTTTTAACATGTCAAGTCTGCCATTCTAACCCAATCAGCCTGACATAATGATCTCCAGCCTTGTGCTTGTCAACATTCTCACCTGAGTTAACAAGACGATTACTGAAATGATCTCAGCAGGTCCTTTAATGACAGCAATGAAATGCAGTGGAAAGGTTTTTTTGGGATTAAGTTAATTTTCATGGCAAAGAAGGACTATGCAATTCATCTGATCACTCTTCATAACATTTTGGAGTATATGCAAATTGCTATTATAAAAACTTAAGCAGCAACTTTTCCAATTTTCAGTATTTATGTAATTCTCAAAACTTTTGGCCACGACTGTACACTTACATAAAAACTAGAGATCCAAACCCAATCGAATCACTATATGAAATCACAGACATCCAGTGTTAATAATTAAAAAATGCAAACATTGAAGAGAAAACAAATCCAGTAACAAATAGTGCTTATGTCTCATAAGCAGAAGCTGTGTTGTGAACATTTTAGTACGTCAGTGTGGAACCTTAGTGCTTTTATTTCCAAAAGAGCAAGAAAATCATGTTTTCCATTACATGTCTCCTTTAAAACCTTTTACCTTTAAAGAACATGCTTAAGAACTCAGGATGACGTCCTGCACAAAATACCACAGAACATCAATTCAATAAAATCACAACGAGCTGTAATTTTCACACACTTCGAACACGCCTAATTGCCCCTTTAAAAGCAGAGGCAAAAGCAATGAAAGAAGAGAGAAAAATACATATTCTGACCAGAAGGAAGCGAAAATGACACACAAGGCGGCAAGTGTGCAGTGAAAGAAAGAGCGGCCGTGAGAATGAGAGACGCGTCCGATCACGGTTCTTTTCAGATGGCATTTGTGAAGTGTGGAGAAGTCTCCAATTACCCACTTAAAAGCATTTGATGACTAAACAGCGATACTGAGGGGAGGCTATTATTTAGTTCTTAGGCGAGATCAGCTTGACATTATTAATTACAGCATGACATCCTGAATCACACTCTTCTAACGCAGGCGGAGAGGGTTACCCAGCATCCATTGCAAGCCTAACAGCAAGTAATTCAAAACAACCAGCCTCTGAACTATGTCAAATGCATTTCGTCCTAATATATACATCAAATCCTCATCTTTCTATTGCTTTTAGAGGCTGGCTCCATCTGCTATTCATAGTCTGGCCGTTAGACCCTGTTATGACACAACAGATGTGTGTCACGGGATCCGCGCCAGGTTTCATTCGCTAACAGACACGTTTGAACGGAGAATTCACACGGTTTAACAGAAGCACAGTAAACATGAACTGACAGCACAAGAGGAAGCCCTACATATCCGTTAACAAATATTTATGTAACCCTTGTAGGATTAAGTCACCCAAAATTAAAAATCTATCATCATTTATACACCTTCATTTTGTTCCAAACCTGCATGACTTTCTTTTGTAAAACTCTAAAAGTGAAATCACATAATTATAGCATATAGCTTTCTGGACTTGTTTTATGGCAATTTATTTAATCATCGTTTTATTACATTTAATTTAGTGCTGAGCAACGATTAATCATGATTACTCACATTCAAAATAAAAGTTTTTGTTTACATAATATATGTGTACTGCGTATATTTATTATGTATATATAAATACACACACATATATACCATATATTTAGATTTTTTTTTTTTTACATGTATTTACATATATATACTTTTATATTAATATAATTTTTATTATATATTAAATATATACATGCATGTGTTTGTATTTATCTATTATTTATTACTATACATAATAAATAAACAGTACACACACATATATACTATGTAAACAAAAACTTCAAATGCCCCCGGTTTTTTTTCTTTATTCTAGGTTATGATAACAATAAATAAAACTCCAAAGGAATGTTCTGTTTAATGATTTTACAATCATGGGAATGTTACTTTTCAATATTAAGGTTACGGGAAGAATATTTGTTCAAAGCTTTGAGAGAACCTTGCCATAAAGTTCTAAGAATGTTCGCTGCGTATATATATATATGCTCTTTATGAATGTAATGTTAAAGTGATGCCCAAAATAAATGTTTATTAACAAGGTGATGTATGCGACATCAATGTACAACAGATATAAACATACTGAATGCTTTGGCTCAGTATATATATGAAACACACCCAGGCAGTGCAATAGAGCCGTACCGAGAGCACATTTCGTGGTAATTACTCCTAGAGGCATGTATGGTGGCCAAACACTTTAACATCTGCACTGATGTGATGTAAAGACGCTGGGCGGCTGGCCAGCGCTACATTCCGTAGAGCGATTCCAGCCCTGAATGCACAAAGGGCCTGATGTTCCCGCCCTTACTGCTAATAGCCATCTCAATCTGCTTTAGCCTGATTCAGTGGTGTTTGGGTCATCTTGGTGAACTCTGTAACACCTGACAGGATGTGGGACTAAGCGAGTGCCCTCTCAGCCTCCACGCGGCGGAAGCTGTGGCTTTCCTTGAGTCGCTAACTGGAGTGTAGACTTTAGAAAGATTTATTTGCAGGCTTTGCGATGAGTCAAAAACGTCACCATGCCAAAATCTTCTCACAAATAAGATGCTAGTTAGCCAAAGAGAGGTTTGAGGCTGTAGCTCAATTTCACGTAGGACTTTGCACATAGCACATGATTAAAAATGACAATGTATGGCTATATTAGAAAACACATCACTAACCTTGAGGAAGCGGTGAAGGAGGAACGTAAACCAGTTGGTGAGCATCTTCTCAGCCACGGATTCAGTTCTGACAAAAACAAACACAATCCATAAATACTAATTAAGCGGTGTCATTGGTAGGTTTTTCTGAACAGTTGTTATAGTTTTGCTAGGGGGTTGTTAAGGTGTCCAGAGGGGTCTATTTTTGGGGATTGTTAAGGCATAGCTAGGTGGTTACTAATGCTGCGTTTCCACCGAAATTACCTGGAACAATTGTACCAGGAACTTTTTTCCCCAGGAACTATTTTGCCCCCAGACCTGTTGCTTTCCGTGTTTCCACCGCAGTCTAAAGTACCGTGAAGATTAGGCAAATAGTCTGGTGACACGCGTTTTTTTCAATACAAAGTACGCACATTTAAGACTTTCATTCTCTGTAGTTCTGAATTTTCGTCTCTGTATATTTACAATTAAACGAAATAGGATATTAAATACCACTGCCTCCTTCCGTTTTTCAGACGCAGAAATGTACTTAGTTCAGGGATATGTGTATATATACAGCCATTACAATGAAACGAAATATTACATCAACTGCCTCTTTTTATTTTCATTTTAACATATAGATAAATTGAATACAGACCAAAGATTACCTGTTACCAAAACGAATTATATTTTATGTTTAACCACTAAAGAGACATCAGAGCCAGCGGCACATATCAGAAGGTCTAGCCGAGGTGAGGCTGCTCTCGGTGGATACATGATCCCTGAAGTCCCGCTGAACGCATGGAGCTGACTGTCTCCGAAATTAGAAAAACACATTTTTTAAAAGGCGCTGTCTTTATAAATAAACCACAGATTTGAGTTTTAAACAACTACATTCTCACCTGTAATATTTTTAATATATAATAATAATATATTAATAACAGTAATATTTTGAAAATGATCCGAATAAATGGTGGTTAAACTCAACCAATGCTGCGTGAACTCAACCAATCAGGATGTTTAGCACCCAAGTCCCGCCCCCGAAAGTTCCGGAACTTTAAAAAAGTACTACTTCGCCAGCAGGGACTTTCTGAGGGGCATTTTTTTTACCCGGAACTTTATTTAGTTCCTGGTTCCTGCGGTGGAAACACACGAGTACCGGCCAAAGTCCCTAGTTCCTGGGTAAAGTTCCTGCGGTGGAAACTCGGCTTTAGGTGTTCTGGGGGGTTGCTAGGATGTTGTTATGCAGTTGCTAAGATATTCTGGGGGTTTCTAGGGCCTTAATAATTGTTTATTTTTTACAAGAGTGATGATGAATCATCTAGTAACTTTGAGTAAGAAATGTGAATGATCTCTTACCGTCTAAGCAGCAGTTTGGGGTGGTTACGGTTCTCCAGGTTCTTTTCGATCAGGTCGGCAAGAAGCTGTTTGAGAACCACAGTGGCATACTCCATCCGTCCCTGCAGCGCCGCCATGAGGAGGGAGGCCACGTTGCCACGATCCCGCATGGAGAAGGACCTCTGAGCCTCTAGTGTGTGGATGAAGGTCAGCAGGAACATCTTGTTGTTCAGCAGTTGACTGAAAGAGCGTAGGGCCTTCTCCACATTAGCCGGAGACTGAGAGGAGCGGGAACATTTGATTTAACGAAAGAAAAAGCAGGAAAACGAAAACACAAATGGAAAAGCATGACAGGAAGGAGATGAGAGAAACATGCGCAATAACAGTTGTGGCCTGAATGAAAGCTCCGCTGCGCTGAGATTTAATTGTTTGCTGACTATTTTCAACACATTTTTGGTAAGGCACGTCTCTAGACAGCTATTCCACCAGGGCCTTGCAGGGCTGCTGATTTCATTCTGCCTGAGGTTTTAATTAAAAAGCATGCTGAAAGAGGGGCGTTCGCTCTGAAGCTCACTACTGAAACCGCAGTACCGAAGCTTCAGAGCTTAGGGGATCTTTTTAAAGCACATTTTTTTTGCTTTCATTTTTTGGCAGAAGGATTAAAAGAAAATGGTCTATGAGTTGTGGCAACCTACTTATTGGCACTTGCGAGTGACAGACGACACCTGGGGACAGAGAAATTGAATCAGGAGGTTTTAAAAGTTCCCTTACGTCCAGCTCTTTTAGAACGGGGTGTTCTTCAATGCCAGGGAACATCACTCTCATGGTGTAGTTACGATACTCTAGGAAAGGGATCTTTACACCGTCCATGTCGTTTGTCAGCTCTTGAATATCTGTCTGCAGCTCAGCGAATGCTGAGAGAAATAAAGAACAAAAGAGAAATGCATCCATCAGACTGAAGAAGACCTCATATGCAGTGACAGACAGATATACAAGGAGGATTTTTGACCATATTTTGAGATTTCTTCTATTAGTTACAGTATAGTAAGAAATTATTATTTTGTGTCATTTCCATTTCATATCTTCTGAAATTTATGAACTTCATGACACAGAAACAATGAAACTAAACAAGATTCTAATTTAATTGGTTTCCTTTGCAACTTCTCAGTGTAGCTGGTTGTTCTGTTCTGTTGATGGTAATCAAACACTCTTTTCTTGTCTAATAGGGCAATTTTTTACATTCATCAGAGACTCATAAATACTTAAATTATCCATCAATGATTTAAAACAAGAAAATTGAAGTCATTTTTCTCTTTAATTGAGTTGTAGAGCACAATAATATTGAATCTTCTCGATTTTTTAAAGTGCGTTCAGTACTACAATAAGTAAAAGTGATCTTTTCTGTATTTCTGCTATCATTAAATTATATATTGTAAATAAATTGTATATTACATAATTAATATTACACAAAAAATACATGGCTGTATTTAAATTAACAATTATGTTAAACAAAATTTACTATATACATACATAGACACAAACACATACACAGTGCATATATTACACAGAAATATATTTGAATGTATTTTAAAATGTAATTTATTCCTGTGATGCCAAAGGTGAATTTCTGACTGGAGCCAATACTTCTTCACTGTCATATGATCCATAGGAAATCATGCTAGTATGGTGATTTATTCTTATTTTCAATGTTGAAAACAGTTGTGCTGCTTAATATTTTTGTGGAAAATCGTGATACTTTTTTTTCAGGATTATTTGAAAGTTTTAAAAAACAGTATTTATTTGAAATGAAAATCTTCTGTAACATTATAAGCATATTTACTGTTACCTTTGACCAAGTTAATGCATCCTACATGTATTATATTGTTACAAATTGTAAAATTGCACTCTCTCTCTCTCTCTCTCTCTTTATATAACAGCACTTCTGGTGTGAATGCAAACAGTTTCAGTCTTTGGGAAACTATGCCCACTGTCAAAAGACACGAATGAAAAAACTTTAAAGCCGCATTCATTCCAGTATCTCATGGCATTCTTTTAACAAATGCATAAATAACACCGCACAGTGTCTGCCTGAGCTACAGATCCTTTTAAAGCCGTGAATAAAACCGGTATCAAAGGATGAGGACTTTCTGACGTCATGACCCAGTTCAATCCCTCCACAAAGACTGCGTCAAACTCTGCAAGAATCCAGGCTACTGCAGTGTGAGAGATGCATCCGACTCGCTCCTGTTCAGTGCCCACGGGAAACTTCACGCACAATAAAATAATACATAACAGCTCCATTTGATTTATCCTATGTGTTAAAACCATTAGAAGCTAATTAAAACACTCTCCAGACCTGTCTGAAACAGCTTTGCATATGCACCACAGATGCTGAACTACCCCAAAAATCTTACCTTCCTTGCACTCTAGCGCCACCCGGGACTCCAGATTGTCCATCTGCAACTGTAGGCGTTTGAGCGTGCGGTCGGCATCCCGTGTCTTGCGCTTGTAGGCGATGAGCACAGCGATGATGGCGATGAGGAGGACACCGCCGCCGGCTCCGATCCCGATGATGGCAGGCAGCGTGAGAGTGCTGTCAGAATAAATGTGAAGCGTTCCAGGAGAATATTCCAGGCCGCCCACGAGAATCTACTCGCACAGACAAAAGAAACTATTAGAATGGGTTGAGTGCAAGGCCCTTCAATCTAATGACCCTGTTGGCTTTAGTGGGTCATAATGAGAGCTTTTGATTGGCTGAGGGCACTCATACTGTTTCTTCTTGAATGAAATCAGCTCACAATTAGAATTATTACAGAATTATGCACTTGCTTGACACGTTCACATCGCGTTCCTCCACTTGCGGCGAGAGAACAATTGCCCATGCCTCCGTCAGACTCCATGACCACTAATCCATATCAAATTACTTCAAAAAATAACTTTGGCACAGGTGTGAAAGCAATTAGGCAGAAATCAGCAGGTAATAGAGGTCTAGTTAGAGATTCGGTCTGACTGAGGCTTGGTACCGGGAGCTCAGCCTTGCACTATTTGTGGACCAATTAAACGCGGCATCCAGCCATCTGTCCTAACAAGTTTCACCTTTCTGTGGCTGCTTGTACCCCGCGTGGCTGCATGAATTATTGAGACCTGGTGATAGAGGGGAACAAAGTGAATCCTGGAGCGCTGTCGATATGTGTCAGGTCATTAGCTGAGTGATCCCGGCACTCTGGCTCTTACTATGTCTCTCTAGAACTCTTTTTTCCCTTTTCTATGGGTGTTTCTCCACACTGTGGATTCACTAACTGAAACTGAATAATCGGCTCTTTGATACTGAGTTAGTGCTAATCAGTCAAACAGGAAGGTGTTGGATCAAATTAAGTGGCTTAATGTGAATGTTTACCTTATATTTAGAGGAGAAGGTCCTGGATTTGAATAGAATTGACTTCTTGTGATTCTATTGATCAGTTTAGAAAGCAATTGCTGTGACAAGGTTTTGCACTGAATGTTTGCCAATACAGTTTTGGCAAACATTCAGTGATTTAAAACTACTTTTTAAAAACTTTTTCTTAATCGCGATTAATCACATGGTTTTCTGCGAATAATCGCATTGTTATGCACAACATAAAAAAAGTACTGCTATATGAACAAAACACTTGAAACATGAAAACAATCAATTAATCAAATACGTTTTTTTTTGTACAGCAGTATTCTTTTACACAGTAACAGTTTATATTGTAATATTTATTGTAAATCCCATGTGTTCCTTCATAGAGGTTTTCCAAGAATCAAATCCCTTTATTAGCCCACTGTGTCCAGTAGAAATGTTTTCTATCTGTTTGTCATTTAGTATTATACCAAATCGAGGCTCTAGGTGTCAACCCATAGGGTTTGTTTGAAGTTTTGGAGATACAATTTCCAACTTTCTCTAACAAAAGTAAGAACACGATTCTGGTCAGGTACTGGTCGAGCAAGCTGTGCCAAGAAGGCCTCTGCTGGAAAAAGGACCAACAGTTTCTTTTCAATATGCACCCACGCAGGGGCTACGTTAGACCCGTTACACATTTATGGCTTTGTTTGCAGTCATACAAGATATTATTGAAAGAAATTATTTAAGATCTAGTTTTACAGGCAATTGTAAATCCCCACGATTTCAGACACCGCTGAAATCAAGCATCGTTTTTCTTTAATATGTCCCTGTAGGTGGCAAGAAACATGTCATACAAGATAGGATTATTGCTCACAGCAAGGATCTATTTTTTCTTCATCTTTCTTCACCACAATAGCTGAGAGAGGATCACATGAGCTCTACTGTTACTCGTATTGGCTGTCGCTCCCGAAAGTCGCTCTTCATTTGCATAAAGTTGAAGGATTCTCAACTTTGTCGCTTCGCTGGACATGTCCCATCCAGTCGCCAACGGTTGCTGTCGCTCGTGTCACTGGAAATCGACAGCTCTCCATTGAAATGAATGGGATTGTGTCGCTTTGTCATTGCGTGTCGCTTGTAGTGTGAACGGGGCTTAAAGTTGTGCCATAGAAATGTGATGTTAATTCGTTTGCCTACACTGCCATCGCGTTCTACTCGCCGTTTCTGGATGAAGGTAAGGAACAGACTGGTGGCAGCGGGTTATGTTTTCCCCAGAAATGCGAAGCTTTCTTACCCGCCATCGTTTCTAATCTGCGTATTTTTGCAGGTGTGAGTCACGTCATTCATGTATGTCACAAGCACATACGCACTTTGGTCAGAGCGGCATTACTGCGGCAATACTGCCTGTATATTTAGATTAAAATCCGTGTACGCCATCAATGTTAATACGATTATGCTTGCTGCGATTATGAGTTTAATCACATTATTCAAATTGAAGTATTGCGCTTACATGAGTTAAAGTTTAATCGCAATATTGCCAAAATCTTATTATAAATCGCACTAAGAGGGTGTATGTAAACACAATCATTCATGACAACGGTGCAGGGTTAAACATGATAAAGTACTAAAGTTTAATACTTAGGGTAAAGGGTTCGTTCAAATGATTAACTAAAGTATAAGTAACAACAATAGTGATGATTTCCTGAGCAATGACCACTAATGAAAGCCATTATTATCAATTAAGGGGGCTGAACGTGTCTCAGATGCGATTTCTAATCATAAGTCAGTGCTCAGAAAGGTTATGAAGGATTCCAGTCTGCTGCTGGGAGGGCAGATAGCTAGATTACGTGGAAAATTGCTTGTATCAGCGCTCCCTATAATCCTTATAAGTACTTAATGTACGGCGAGCCACTTCCAGTTGACCTTTATGTTTTCCTGTTTAGCATTAAAGGTAAAAAATGGCCATGCGGCAGTGGCTTATTATGAGACTGTTTATATGAGAGGCAGAATGCCCGAGTCCATGCAAACCAAACATTCAGTATTTTCGCCATCTTACGGCCATCAATTTATTTTCTGCCACCTTTATTGGTTGATATACAATAAATAAGGAGCCGTAAATTCTCAGTCAGTGCAATGAGAGGTAACTATGTTTTGCTCTTCACCAGGTTTATGATGCACAGTGGGAAATGTCATGACAATGGGAAATGTCATAATTAATGTCATGCATGATCCTCACCATCACTCGCTGTTCTCCGGTCAGATCTGGTGAATCACAGAGCAGCTGAGATTCAGAGACTGTTAACAGACAGGGCGTTTCTCCAATCATCACACTGTAATTCAGGCGGGCGTTGCCAGGAGCAGAGGGGATGAGATTCTTGCCCTTTTTAGAGATAAAAGGACAGAAAACTGAATTCACCAAAAAGAGATCAATATCATTCGAAACGTTCAGGACATATTTCACCCCAAATTAAAAAATTTAATATGATACAAATCATAAATTACATAATATAAATCATATATAGTTATACTATATATGAAAAAACTGTATATATTTAAATGGTATAGTATAAAAAAATTTAATTTAAAAACAAAGCATTAAAAAAAAAACCCATTATATTCAAATAATAAAAAAAGAACATTTTGACTGGTTTAAGAACATTAAAATGTTCAATACTGTGACTATTATACTATTATATTTTTATTGTAATTTAGCACGTTTAAACCCCTTTCCTTAATTTTATGTTATGCAAAATTAAACATTTTAAATTGTAAAGCATATTAGTAAAACCTAAGTACACCTTATGGTCATATTTGGTATATACATTTTAATTTTGATTTAATTTTAATAATAATAATTAAAAAAAAACTATGATGTGAGAATTTGCTTAATTAAAAAAAAATCCTAATTTAATAAACATTTTCTTAAGGGTCATTTTCTTGTAAATAAATACATATAATTTTACATTATGGAAAAAATGACACTGGAGCAAAATATGACAATCTTCATGAGATAGAGATACACAAATTCCAAATGAGAAAATCTAAATACAGGATGATGAAATTATGTCAAAGGTCATGCCTTCAAGATGATGGGTGATCCTGGTTTGACCTCCAGAATCCCAGCATTCCCAAAGGGATCAAAGGTGGGGTTTGGATAGTACGTGAAAGGAGTTCCATTGAGGATGAGGAGGGCGGACACATGGTCCAGGATGAAGCCAAACTCATCTGGATGAACTCCGCAATCTGGAACTTGGCGCTTGGTGTAGATGATCCCCGGAGCCAAGCACGTCATCACAAAGTCATTCACCACCGTACAAACCTACAGAGGTACATCCTGATATTTGTACCAATCGTGTAAACAACAAGCTATCCGTAATGATGGTGCAGGCAGACAGGAAAAGGACAGCTGGTGGGGAACTCACATTTGTGGTCTCCACACCTCCATATCTGGCTCTGACTTTGGGTTCCTGAATGGTTAGCAGATTGGTCCCTGTGACCGCGAGAGTGGTGCTGCCACTATCAGAACAAACAAGCAAGTTTCACAAGTTTCATACCTCAAACTGAGTGACTCTGCATATATAACTGTGCATCTGCTTCTAGTGAGTCAGAATTTAGGCTCTAGTGAACAGTAAGCAGCAAAATTTTGACCTTCTAAAATATCTACTTTAGTCAAAATTAAAGGCAACACACATACATATTCTGTACATATGTAACGTTAGTAGGTGTTTAATGAATACAATGCTTATTTAGGTAGAAACTGAATCATATGTTAAAACGTGAACATTTCACATTACTTGTAATATATAACTTCTAATTCTCATTTCAACTAAGAAATAAGCACTGCAGTCATTAAATATCCATAAACAAATAATGGCAAAAAGTGAAACATTTTAAGCAAAAAAAAGCAAAAATGTATTATTATTTAAAAAACTGGTTCAAATTTAACCATTTTTATTAACCATATTTTTTTTTCATTCTTCCGATTATGTATTTCTTCCATTCATAGACTGTTTAATTCAGCCTATAGTGGTTTGCTGTCCTGTCTGGCTTTAAGATGGTTTATTCTACTGATATAAGGTTCACAGATTACAATGCGCTAATCGTATTCTCATCCAGGATGGTGTATTGACCATATATTTTTATTTCTATTTCACTCAAACTATTTTAATTATCAGTTCTCAAGCTTGCCATATATTCTTTGTGCTAATTGGACACTGACATATGCTAACTCTCTGTCGGAAACAGCTGTGAGTGAGTTTCTGTCCACGTGCAGCATTTCAGTTCATTCATTTATGAAATTCTATTAGGCTTAGGAAGTTGTCTTTGAAGTTAGCAAGACATATTAACCTGTGTAGACAGCAGACAGTGAGGGTTTGGAACAGAGCCACTAAGCATGTGTGAGACTGTGTTAACGTACTTAATGATGCTCCAGTTGGGCTCTACACTGGAAATGGTTGGATCTTCAGTGTAAATGTAGCGTGTATCACTGGTGACCTCGGCCTTGTCAATGAAGAGCTTGACGGATGAAGCTCCAGAGCCTGATGCTGATGCTGGCGTCACACACACTATCTCACGCACCGTTCTCCTGTTGGAACAAAACATGAAGTTAAATGATACAAAACCAGAAATATTTGAAGCCATTTACATAATTCTTTAAATTATGAAAAATGTATCAAAATCTGACTGAATAAACAGCCTAAACCAGCCTACAGTGGTTCGCTGGTCTTGTCTAATTTTAAGATGGTTTATTTAAGCTGGTGTTTGTCTGGTCAGTCATAAGTCTAAAAACCCTAAAACCCTTTCAGAAAAAGCTTAACCATCTTGCCAAGGCTGGAAGGCCAGCTAACCACCTTAGACTGGTTTAAGATGTTTTTTTTCAATAGGTTGAAAGGACCTCTAATGTGTCTTGGATGCTGGTTTTTCTACCAGTGAGACATTTTTGGCCAACCAGTCTCACCAGCTGAGTTTTGCTGGTAATCAACATGGCTAGACCAGAATAAACCAGTCTAAATATGAATGAGAGACATGCTGGTCTTTCCAGTGAGTAAATTGCTTTCAGACTGGCTTTAGAGGCACCATGATATTAGATTTAACAATCTAATTTTAATTACACAATTACAGAAAATGGCTTATTTCTGGCAAAAATGGAATCATAATTATGTAATAAAAATAATAAAATAAAAATTTAATAAAATAAAAATAAATAATAATACAAAAATATTCTTCTTCTAATTCTGTAGTCATTTAATGTTTAAATATTCATTGAAAACGACCAATTAAAAATTTAAATTGCGTGTTTGTGCTATATATATATATTTATATACACACACACATTATCACTGTAGATATATGTACTCATTAAAATAGATAAACATATATATTCATCTTAATATTTAATTGATATTTAATTACTACAGTGCCAGTTGATTGGCTAAAATTAAAAATAGTTGAAAGTAGAAGTTGAAAGTTTTTTTTAACTTAATTTTCTTCATGTTTACTTATGCTTTTTGTGCCAGCAAGATTTCTTTGGTAAACCAGATTCACCAGCTGAGATTTGTTAGTGAATTCGGAGGATGGGTTCCCATACTTGGCCACACGTCACGTCACTAAGCAGATGCTCCTGCATTTTAATCACCACACAGCTCACTAACAATCACAACTAGTAATGCATCATGCTTCCTGCTACACGAGCATGTGGACATATTTGAAGACAGCCATGCACGCTCATTTGATTTCATCTGGAAATGACATATCTCGCTTCCTCCGAAGTCCAACTGTATCCCACAGATGTTGAGGGACACAGATGTGATCCTCAACCGGAAGATCCGGTTAAGAGCTGACAGAAAAGCTGCTCACCTGACAAACAGACACTCTTCCTGGGCCAAAAACACGGTCACGGAGCTCCCGGCGTCCAGATGTCGGCCTGAGATAGTCAGTCTGGTCCCGCCGGACACGGGTCCTTTCTCCGGCCGCACCCGGTTGAAACTCGGAGTCTAGAGAGACGAGAAATGCAGCGGTTACTTCCGGACAGATGGAGCTCACGAAGCGAGATACAGATGATCCAGCATGCACTTGTTTTCCTCATTCTGGTACTACACGAAGAGATTACACTCATCACTGTAATAGAAATGTCCTGTTTGCTCTCGCCCCGTGCAGGGCTCGTTTGTTTCAGCGCAGGACCTGTCAGGCACCGCCGCAGCCCTCTCTTCTCACAGTAATTAGTTGCATACCTGTGTAATTGGTCAGAGAGCGTGTGTTCATTTGCT